>NW_027505133.1:0-172988 GCF_021521415.1 Bidens hawaiensis
TTTGCGCCAAGAAGTTGATTCGCATTCCTCGAGAAAATGGTGATCTTCATATCTACGGCGAAAAACCCTCCAGTGGTCTTAAGCTTATGTCTTGCGCCGAAGCCCAAAGACTCATGCGGAAGAAGTGTATTGCATTTTTAGCCCATGTGGTTAAACCCGATGAAGGAAAGAAGAAGCTTCGCGATATCCCTGTTGTGCGTGATTTCCCTGAAGTTTTTCCTGATGATCTTCCTGGTATCCCCCCCGCTCGTGAAGTCGAGTTCCGTATTGATCTTGTCCCTGGTGCTTCCCCCGTAGCTAAATCTCCTTACCGTCTTGCGCCCGCTGAGATGCAAGAATTGGCAAGCCAACTTCAAGAGTTGACCGCTAAAGGATTCATTCGCCCTAGCTCTTCGCCCTGGGGTGCTCCGGTGTTGTTTGTTAAAAAGAAAGATGGTTCGTTTCGCATGTGTATTGATTACCGTGAGTTGAACAAACTCACCATTAAGAACCGGTATCCCTTACCGCGTATTGACGACCTCTTTGATCAACTCCAAGGTGCCTCTTGTTTCTCCAAGATTGATCTCCGCTCGGGCTATCACCAGTTGCGCATCCGCGATGAAGATGTTCCGAAGACTGCTTTTCGAACTCGTTATGGCCATTTTGAATTCTTGATCATGTCCTTCGGTTTAACCAACGCACCCGCCGTTTTCATGGATCTAATGAATCGGGTGTGTAGGCCTTTCTTGGATAAATTCGTGATTGTGTTTATCGATGACGTTCTGATTTATTCTAAGACCAAGGCCGAGCATGAGCAACATCTTCGGTTGGTGTTGCAAAAGCTTCGAACCGAGCAGCTTTATGCTAAGCTCTCCAAGTGTGAATTCTGGTCGGATGAAGTACAGTTTCTTGGTCATGTTGTAAACAAGATGGGTATTCATGTCGACCCATCCAAAATTGAAGCAATCAAGAACTGGATTACGCCATCCACTCCTACCGAAATCCGTTCCTTTCTGGGCTTAGCTGGTTATTACCGGCGCTTCATTTCGAACTTCTCGAAGATCGCTTTGCCTTTAACAGCTCTAACGCACAAAGGTAAACCGTATATTTGGGGCTCGAAGCAAGAAGAAGCCTTTCTGACGCTCAAGCGTTTGTTGTGTGAAGCTCCTGTTCTTGCGCTACCTGAGGGTAATGATGATTTTGTCGTGTATTGCGATGCATCCAACCAAGGTCTCGGTTGTGTTCTTATGCAACGAGACAAGGTTATCGCTTACGCATCAAGGCAACTTAAGGTTCATGAAAAGAATTATACAACTCACGACCTCGAACTAGGCGCAGTTGTTTTTGCCTTGAAGATCTGGAGACACTACCTTTATGGTACTAAGTGTATCCTCTATACTGACCATAAAAGCCTTCAGCATATCTTTGATCAAAAGGAACTCAACATGAGGCAACGCCGATGGAACGAACTCATCAGCGATTACGATTGTGAGATCCGGTATCACTCTGGTAAGGCTAATGTGGTAGCTGATGCGCTCAGCCGTAAACCCTGCCAGCTTAACTGTATCTTGCCGCGCACGCAGCTTCACTTTGCGCCGATTCAGAGCAATCTTGAATCACGCATTCGTGACGCGCAGCGCGCATCCATCAGTAATGGTAACCTTCGCGCCGAGTTAGCGTGTGGCGCGGAAGCGCATTTTGTGCCCAATCTGAGTGGAATTCTCTGTTATCTTAACCGCATCTGGATTCCCTTTGATGAGAATCTTCGCGCTGATATCCTGAGTGAAGCGCATAAATCTCGGTATTCTATTCATCTCGGCACTGATAAGATGTACAAGGATTTGCGCATTACTTATTGGTGGCCCGGTATGAAGAAGGATATTGCTGTGTTCGTAGCTAGATGCCTGACTTGTTCTAAGGTAAAAGCTGAACACCAACGCCCATCTGGTTTGCTCGAACAACCAGAAATTCCTACGTGGAAATGGGAAGGTATAGCGATGGACTTTATTACCAAGTTACCTTTGACAGCAAGCAAACATGATAGCATTTGGGTAATAGTGGATCGTTTGACTAAGTCTGCTCACTTTCTGCCCATTCGTGAAAACTACCGTGTTGAGCAACTCGCGCAGCTTTATGTCAAGGAAATTGTCTGCCGCCATGGTACTCCTTTGAGCATCATATCCGATCGCGATGGCCGTTTTATATCCCGCTTTTGGAAATCTCTCCAATCTGCGCTAGGAACTCGCTTGGACATGAGTACGGCATATCATCCTCAGACTGACGGTCAGTCTGAGCGAACTATTCAGACTCTTGAGGATATGCTCCGATCTTGTGTTCTTGATTTTGGAGGTAATTGGGATTCGCACCTGCCTTTGATCGAGTTCTCTTATAATAACAGCTATCATTCCAGTATTGGTATGGCCCCATTTGAAGCACTTTACGGTCGTAAGTGCCGCTCCCCGATTTGTTGGAGCGAAGTGGGTGAAACTCAAATCACAGGACCCGAACTTGTTCAAGAGACAACCGATAAAATCGCCAAGATCCGTGATCATCTGCTGACTGCCAGAAGCCGACAGAAGAGTTACGCAGATCGCAGGCGAAAGCCTCTCGAATTTCAAGTTGGTGATCTTGTTCTCCTCAAAGTGTCGCCTTGGAAAGGTGTTGTCCGCTTTGGGAAGAAAGGTAAGCTTGCTCCTCGATATGTTGGACCATTTAAGATTCTCGCGCGTGTGGGAAAAGTTGCCTACAGACTTGACCTGCCGCCCGCGCTCAGTAATGTGCATCCAACGTTCCATGTATCCAATCTCAAGAAGTGTTTAGCTGACGAGAACCTTCACATTCCACTTGATGAAGTTCAAGTTGATGAATCTATGCATTTCGTTGAGAAGCCTGTTGAGATTATGGATCGCGAGGTAAAGCAAACCAAGCGCAGTCGCATCCCTATCGTGAAAGTTCGCTGGGAGTCCAAGCGCGGAGCCGAGTTTACATGGGAAAGGGAAGATCAGATGAAGATCAAGTACCCGCACCTGTTCTCTGCGCAACCTACTTCGAGATAAATTTCGGGACGAAATTTCTTAAAGTAGGGGAGGCTGTGACATCTGCCCCGATCCGACCCGACCCAGGTACCCGTTTCCCTTATCCGAGCTCCTTCTTTTATGATTTAATATTTATTTATACTTATACTTTATTTTTAATAATAATGTTTTCCTTCCCGCCTCTTCCTCTCTTTTCCTTTCCGCCGTCCCGTCCCTCTTCTTCTCTCCGCCTTCTTTTCTCTCTTGTCGCCGTCCCGCCCTTAAGCCTTGAACCCCCCCTTCTCTTATTTTTGTGTCCTTTGTTTCTTCCCGCCTAAGGTTGTCTGCGCAGCTCCACGCGCCAGACTCCTTACAAGGAAGCCTGTGCGAAGACCTGTTGTTCCTGCGTTACGCGAGGCGAACGGTTCTCGCAGCGCGCTAAGAATTGTAGTCCTTCTCGCAGCGCGCTAAGAACGGTAGTTCTTCCCGCGAAGCGCTAAGAATTGTAGTTCTTCCCGCGGCGCGCTAAGAATTGTAGTTCTTCCCGCGGCGCGCTAAGGATATTAGTTCTTCCCGCGGCGCGCTAAGGTTTGCTCTGTCAGCCTTCGCCCTCGCGCGTGCGCTCGAGCCTTCTCGCGCTAAACCCTTTGAGTTTCCTTCTGTTTAATCTAGCCGTTTGCTTTTGTGTTGTCTATTCTTCTGTGCTGTTGACCTGACCTGCCTTATGTCTGAAAAGTTACTTTCGGCGCAGCATGCGCACCAACCCCATTGGTTGACAGAAAAAGTGACTGACATTATCTTTTGAGATCTGCTTTTCCATGCTTGACCAGTACCTTTATCTGACCCGCCCATGCCTGTTTACTGTTACCTGTCAGCTTTTCCTTTTTTCCTGCAGCTGCCATATCTTTTGCTTTTGGAATCTTTTGCTTTTTGAGATCTTTTCCCCTTTTCTAGGGATTGTGTTCCCTAGGGTTTCCCTATAAATAATAATGTTATTTTTCTAACACTACACACACAAACACTTATTTTAACCTCCTCCTTGATCTCTCTGCCGCCTCCCTCTCTGCCTCCGTCTTCCTCCCTGTTCTGCCCTGCTTTTCCGGTAATATATATTATATATAATAATTTACTTATTAATTATGCTAACTTATAATCAAGACTTAAATCAAATCATTAAAACAATAATCTTTAATTATAGGTTAACTTGTGCTTGTTTAAAGTTGGTTCTTGCTTTATCTTACACCGCACCGTTTATCAAGTGAGTAATCTCGTACCTAATCCCTTTTTGCTTTTAATGTTTTGGGATGTTCATGTGTTCATACAAACTTAGAGTCTTAAACTTGTTTATGAACTTTAGTCGCGTAGTATCCCATGTGTTGAGGACGTTTACTTGGCTGTTTATTTGTATGTGTGCATCATTAACCGCTTTGTTCGGCCTAATCCGAAGTTTTCATGGATCCATTAGATGAACACGGGAGACCTATCGTTTACGGTTTTCTTTGTTTACACTTGCACAGATGTTTTCTCGTTTTTGTGCTCTTTTGGGAGCACGGATTGAACTATGAACTATGAGCTATGATCTATTTAGGCTTGATCACAATCTGATTGCACCCTTGTTAAACACCAGACATACACGTGTTGCGCGCAGATTTATTGTTATCTATGTATTGTATTAAACTTGATTTCTCACCAACACGCAAGTGTTTGACGTTTTATTTTAACACATGTTCAGGTTTGCTGTAGCTACATTTGGAGCTTGTGGACACGTAGGACGTTTTTACTTTTGGACCTAGATTAAAATGTATCAAGACAAGTTATTGTTGTTCGAATATTTTGCCTTATAATATATTGAATTATGTTGCTTTATGTTATCTTGTGTTTACTTTGCGCGTGCGCGAATGAATGTATTTATTAAATATTGACACCCAAATAGTGTCACGAGTAATGAAACAATATGTGGCGCCCCGATATATAATCCGCCTTTGGTCGGGGTGTTACAATACTCGTACTATAGGTGCGAGATAGCAAGAGAAGAACGTACGGACGGTGTTGGAAGCCGATCCTATTGAAAAGGTGAATACGCCCCACTTTTTACAAACTTGTTTTCAAACAAACAAACGTGTTATGTGTAAAAATTTACATGAGGCTATGTGTCTCTAAAAACATTATAAATAAGAGTATAAGCCAGCCCTCAGGCTATGGTATACGTTTGTCTGGATCCTTACATATGTGGAACGCGGTGGGCATATCGCACCACGCCTAGTCATGACCTCCAGCCACGATGGGCCGGACCTAAGTTATGTCCGAGTGGGGAATGGCCTTGTGTATATTTATGGTACCTAAGTTATGTCATAAACGCTGCGGTGTTTCGCTGAGGTGATCTCAAGCAGAGACTCGAGTTTATATTTATTGTTTTAACTTGATTATTCCTAAGCCAAGATGGGCCGAGACTTACGTGGTCTCGAGGGGTGATTAAGTAAAGAAAATATTTTTAGCGTCAGCATATTCACCAGCATTCGTTGCTGACGTATTTTATTAACATTTGCAGGTAATCAGGAATAGAGCTTGCAAGACGAAGAAGCTCAAGTATCCGATGGCTCGGATAATTTTGTGTAAATATTAAAATATGTGGTTTTGTAAAACTTATAAACAAGTAAATATTAAACGAGACTTTCGTCTCGTTCTTTTGTAATGTGAAAATTTTATAATATCGATCCTTTGTTTTTATAAAGACTTCCGCTTAAACTCGCAACTCTGATTTATTTACAAATACGATACCAACTATGGTTCACACTCCTAAGCCCGAAATGGGGGTGTGACAAATCAATCTCTAATGTGTTGTTAAATAGGTGTTTTGTGTAGGTGTATATTAATTATGTGTAGGTGAAAGTAAAATGTACTAAAAATCTGTGTAGGCGAATATGAATTGTGTGTAGGTCAATGTTAGTTGCGTGTTGGTAAAAATAAATTTAACTAACAATCTGTGTAGGCGAATATGAGTTGTGTGGGTCAATGTTAGTTACGTGTTGATAAAAAGCTAACAGTCTGTGTAGGTAAAAATAAGTTGTGTGTCGGTTAGAACAAAAACAAATAACATACTGTATAAGTTAATATGACTTATGTGTAAACGACTATGTTACTTGTGTAGGTCATTTTTTACCATTAACCTACATATACATGTTTTAAATAATAAATTTAGGAAAGTAAAATACTATGGATTTTAAATATTAAATAATACATATAATATATTTTGAAAAACTACCTGTACAGACGTAAAAAAAGTTAATAATAATTAGATGTTCATCATTCTAAATAATAACAAAAAATTACAATGATTATGTAGGTTACAAAATTTTAAAAAATAAATCTAATTTGACGTGCTATTCTAATTTTAGATTAACAATGATTCTATAATCAATTACAAAAAAGGTGCCAAATGCCCTTTTTTTTACTAAAATCATTAAATAAAAATATTATTAATTACAAGTATGCCATTTTAATTAATAACCATTATTCAAACATAATCAAGAGAAGATTTATTTCTCGCACTTCTCGCAATAATATGATTCTCTCCTGAACCATCCTATATATATATATATTTGATTTCTTTTGAAAACCATATTGAGTTTTAAGAACTTGAAAGAACTCAACTTAACAATTTTTTTTTTGATTTTTTACATATATGTAATATATGTAGGTTACATGTAAGTAGAAAAATTACAACATTTTTTATGCACCTATTCGAATTTTTACATAGGTGTAACAGACGTTTAAATTAGTGTAATCAATGTGCATCTTTATTCTCTCTCTTATTTAATTTATTAATCAAATTCAATCTCAATTACATAATTATCATATTTAATTAAATATGTGGTTAAGAATTTCACTATACTATTAAAGCAATACAATGTTTTCACATGACATTCAACTAGCATGTCCACATAGGCTGCCAACTTATCAATTTTCCATTTATATAATTTTCACATGTTAATTTAAATATTAATTTTAAACAATAGCTCATAAGTTGAAAAATGTTTCAAAGTAAATTATTAAAATCATCATTTATTGAGTAATAAAGACAAGACAATTCATTGTTTTCATTATTACTTTTTAAAATTTTGAGACTTTGTTATTTTGTTTTTTTTTCTTGGATTTTGAGAAATTATTTATGAATGTTTGGACCAGATATATGGATGTTTGGATTGTAATGGTGGTTTAAGTCACGAGGTTTGAATTATATTGTTGCTTTATTAAACGTACGATTTAATAATTTTATCTCATTGTTATATACATACTTTTAGCATTATGTATGTGTGTACTTCAATGTTTTATAATTTTAATAAAAATACTTTTTATAACACACAACTTTTATTACAATATCTACATGTTTACGATTCATAGTTTACAACATATGACTTCAGTAGATGATGACGTTTTAATTAATATGTTTTTCTTTTTGTTTCATGGTATAAGTTAGAAATATGTGTCATAACTTAAAATTATGTTTTAAATTGTTACTCTTCTCTATTTGTCTTTGTATGTTGGATTCTATTAATTAAAATAACAATGTGATACATTATAATAATAATAATAATAATAATAATAATAATAATAATAGATTATTGACGTTTACATTTCATTAAAATGTATATCACACACACACGCACGCGCACGGACACACACACACACATATATATGAAGTTTTATATATTTTCTGTCCGTGTGTAACACGGGATCTAACCTAGTGAAGTTCTTAAAACTCAACAAGTTCTCAAATTATCCCTCTCATATATACATATATTTGGCATTTATTTACATAATTCCCATTCTTAAGATCATTATTTACATATATATCCTAAATTAAAAAAAAATAATTACATATTTCTTCTTGATAAATCATATATAATACATATTTATCTATTTCATTAAAAACAAACTTATTAAATGACTATTTTACCCTTATTTTTACTAAATGGTTAATTACATATTTCCCCAAGTAAACAAACTAATTACAAATAATAGTTTAGCAATAAATGAACTGTTAACTGAAACTGGACCAAAAATCGAATAATCAAAACCGAATTAAAATATAATGGGTGAGGATTAACCAAAATCGTCCGAAAACTGACAAAACCTCACCGAAAATTGAATAATTGAAAACTGAATTAACTAAAAACCGGATTCATCGAAAATCAATTATCAGTTTAGTTTGTACCTTTGGTTAACCGAACCTAAACAACACTAAAATACGTAGATTATTGTTTGTTTAAGAAGGGACCCTTAATTTGGAGTTCAAACAAATATCATGTAAGATAGAGCTTCCACGATACAAGACTAAATGTTGTTCAAATCAGAAAGCAACATATTACAATCAAAATTTGGTCATTGAATTATCGTAAAAGAAAACGATGATGATCAATAAAATCAAGATTTAAGAAGTCAAAAACAAATGGAAGACGAATTAATTTACCAAATAAAAAAACAAGAAAAAAGAAAACAACTTTAAACACATAATACATAAACTATGGAATTGTGCTCATCTACTAGAATCATAAAAAATTAGTTTGTACATATCATCGGATAATAATTATGAAACTAATTTACCTTATGTTAGTCTTAACTTCAATATCTCAATTGCACATTTGTATTCTTCAACTTCCTGCCGCGAACCCCAAAAATTAGGTCCCCTTAAAATTAGGAGGCCTAAAAGTTATGGGTGTTCAAAATCTGATATTCGAAATTTTGGATATCCATACGGATTGTAAAAGGATATATGAATTTAGAAAAATAAAAAATTAAAAACAAATAAATAAAACTCTTAGGATCTCAAATTAACAAAAAAAATGTACAGTACACAACAATATGCTTTCATCACCCCCGAACCCCTAAAATCTTTTCTCTTCACCATAAACCATTAACCATCATCGGCTACTAATCATTGCCGCCATGAACTATTGTTCCCGCATCTTTATTTTCTTCATTTTTGATTTTCAACTACATATAGGTTCAGATCTGGAAAACTGTACGACAGATCTTCGGTTGCGGCGGTGACAAGAGGGGATGCATGGAGAGCGACTGGGTGTTTATGAATAAGGGTTTCAAAAAGGAGTGCATAACTTTTAATATCATAATTATTATTTATATTTAAAATATTTTGGATATTCGAATATCCGAAATTTCTTAAAAACACTATTCGAATATGAAAAAACGGATATTCGAATGTTCTAATATTTCGGATTCTGAATTTCGGATAATTCGGATTCGGATATTTTTTATCACCCCTATTAAAAGCAACCACTTCACTCACATAAGAAAAGAGTCGACGATGCATGAAATATTCATAATCAAAACCAATTTTGGGTATTATAATTTGAACATGTGTAGGGCTAATATTCTATATTATTATTAAAATTGTGTATGTCTTTTTGTTTGCTTACAATCGATGGATTGAGTACTAAGTACGTTTATTTTGTACGGTAAAAGTCCATTGGTCAAACCCACTCTGGCCCATGTAATGTAAACCTTGGAGAAATAAGGACCCTATAACAAGGCCATTTTCACCCATTTCTCCATAACACCCAACATTTAACCTACTTCAAAAGTTCTATTTCTTTCTTTTGTCTTTGTAAACTAAGATCTAAGATCCGAGTGTTGTTAGTGATTTCCGCTAACTAGCAACACGAATTGTTCCGAGTAAAACTGTGAGATCCATCCAGAGGACCTACAATTGGTATCCGAGCTTTCGGATCAACTTTTTATGGTTTCCGGATCATAATTTTCGGATTTTGATAGTTTTTGTTTGATTTTGATATTTGTTTTTTTGGATTTTAGGTTGTTTTTCGTTTTACTCACTACCTTTGGACAAATCTTACACAAAAATTATCAAATCTATGTGTTTGATGTTTTTGAGTTTTTGTGTCCGGTTAAGATTTTGTTGAAAACCTCAAATCTAGGTCGATTCAGTGGCTTTTAGACTAAAGTCCTTTTGACTTTATTATTAGTTTAGTTGTTATCTACTTAAAAAAAGTAAAATTCTAATCGAATTTTTGGCGGGAAAATTCTAATAGAATTTTTTGGCGGGAAAAATTCTAAGTACATTTTTTGGCGGAAAAATTCTAATCCAGTTTTTGGTTGTAAAATTCTAATCTATTTTTTGGCAGGAAAATTCTAATCGACTTTTTTGGTGGGAAAATTCTAATCGAATTTTTTTGGCGAGAAAATTCTAATCAAAATTTTTTTGGCAGGAAAATTCTTATCTAATCGAAAAAAACTCGATTCAAATTTTTAAGTCGATTTAAAAAAATGTTTTACGATCCTAAGCTTAAAGGAAATCTGGATATAAGGGAAAGCCTAAAGGTAATGTTAAAATAAGAACTCAACATGTTTAAACATATTCATGGAGAACCCCTTGCCTCTCTCATCAACAGATTTGAGTCATTCGTCACTGAAATGAGAAGTGCCGGTATTATCAATGATTTGTCTGAGATCAACAAGAAGCTATTGGATTCACTGCCTTACACATGGAATATCAATGTGATCACCATCAAGAGAACCACAAACCTGAATACTATAACACTCTCAGAGTTGACTTCTACCATCAAGTCTTTTGAAATGGATGATAAGCTCCAAATGAACAATCATTCCAAAGAAAATAAAGATGAGAAAAGTGCTGCAGGTGGAAGCGGTCAAACAAGTTTTATCCTTCCCGAGGTACACATACATCTATGCTTTCAAGTTTGCATTAATAAGGTAGAAAGTTATAGAACTCATAATGCAGCCTTAATTAGAGAAAACTTAGGCTATAAATATCCGAATGATGAATACAAGAAAGTCGATAAAATATGCATTACTAGAATTAAAACTCATCATGTCGACATGGAAAAATTGCATGTCAAATTTTTTCAGTCTAATAAGCTAGTCGAGTTAAATGCTACAATTGAGAAACTAGAACTAGAGATATCACAAAGAAAAATTACCGTAGACAAATTTGAGATGACGTCTGCTAAGTTAAATGACATCATTGGAGTACAAATGGGGGTGAAACAAAATACGGGGTTGGTTTATGAGCATGTTGTCATCCCTCATAATTATACGAGTCTACCCCACTTTAGTTTCAATACCCAACCAAAGAAGACATTGGTCTATGAAGTTGGTCATGTACCAAAACCAAAGATATTTGTTCCTCTAGTTTCCAAAACTATTGATCCAATCCCGATGTTAGTTAGTTTTAATAATGATTCATTTTGTTCAGCAAGTTGTGTAAATGAAAGTGGGGCAATGGAAAAGAACATGAGTTGTGAAAAGAAAAGCGTTTTAAATACACTTTTAGATTCTAACGTGAATCCAACCAATTATGTTTGTTATAATAAGAACTTTAATTCCACGCAAAATACATTGACTTCATCATATCAGATGGTTATGCAACGTGTGAAATCGTTGATGTTGGCACTTCTCACGGTATTTTGAATGAAAATGTTGATGTTATTTCAAATAGTGATTGTTAAATCGTTTATGAAGAATCTATATTTGAAAACCATGTAAAGGGATCTGTTCGAGTGAACATATCAAGTTGTTCACAATCTAGTTGTAAGCCTGATCATAAAACACCAAAAAAAAAAAGTGTTTGAAAATGATAATCAAGCTAGTACTTCATGTAAATATGTGCCACTAATCGAAAGATCATTTTCTCAAACAACTAATCGTTCACAAAGTCCTCAGTCATGCAAGTATTTTGATAACAGTTATTATGATGATTACCAATAGAACTACGTTGATTCATGTTACACTAGTGTTTTTGATGATTGGGGTCACAAACCAAAAGTTTTTGAAAGTCATGATCCTCTCTAAAGATCACCTTTCGAACTACATCAACCATATCACAGTTATGATAAATTCTATGGTGCTCCTAAGAGAAAGTATTGTTTTGTTTGTTGTCATTCTTCTCACCTTACAAGACACTGCAAGCACTAGTTCAAGCAACACATAGATATTCAAAGGCGGCTTAGTCAGTCCCCAAAAAGAGCTTTTGGTAGCCTTTATTGAAGGACTGATCAAGTTGATAGTGAAACCGATGAAGTGAATGTGAGATCCATAGTTAATAAAGTAAAACAAAAAGGGAAACCTTTTTGGAAACTAAAAAGGATAAAATAAAAGAGGAACCTAAGACTGTAAGGTCTAAGAAATCACCAAAAACAATTCTAAAATCAAGAAAGGAAAAGTCCAAAATTGTCAAAACCAAGGAGCAAGTTTTTGTTTGGATTCCTAGGGATTGTTCTTCAAGTGAGGCTTGATGTGCTCAAAACAGTCAATAAATATTAACTAAATTAAACAAGTAATAAAAACTAGACCTAAGACTCAACTAAACAAAACACCGGCAAGTGAACCGGTCAATTGTATTAAAGCTAAGTAAGTCCGGAATATCGAACCCACAGGACTCTATAAATTACGTTAATTAACTAATTAGACTCGACTTACGAAACAACTATTTATTATTAATGTTTTAAGGGGGATTTTAAAGCTAATATTAAACTAAGAAAACAAATAAACAAGTAAATGAGAAACAAGCAATTGAACACAAGATCGAAACCAAATAGAGAAGGAATCTACCTAGGTAAGAATCCCATGCATCAACAATCATCAAGCAATGGACAAATAACATGATTATGGAAACTGATTTCTAAACGTATTCACCTAACAAACCCTAAGGACCTTTGACTGAATCAAATGAAATCCCAAAGAACAATTATTAGATTATTAAACAATCAGTTGAATTGATTTCCGCAAAGTTATCAAATAGGGTTAATTAATAGTATCTAAAGCAAACAATCTTACGAAACACAAAACTCTAGATAACTTAATAAACTAACATGACATCATGAACAAGGATCAACACATTAAACAAGAATATTGTCACTACTATCCTAGCATGCAATTGACCATGACACATGAATGACCCATCACCTTACAGCTATTGGAATTTAGCAAAACATTTAAAACCCTAACCAACTATAAACAAACTTCTATGATCTAATAGGACTATTCAACCACAATAATCAAAACACCAAGTAAAGATTAAACATGAACCCTAAGATCTAAAGAACACAATCAATAGAAAGCAAGATCCATGTGAAGCAATAGTTAATAATCAACCAAGATAATAAACACTTATACACATCATGAAAGCAAAATCAAGTCTTTTACTATTAAATCAACGAAACCATAATCAAAGCATAAGTCCAAAGCAAGAATCAAGTCTTAAACATGTTCATCAAACCTAGGTAGACATGAAGTCTAGCCTAGCATAGTCTTAATCAAAGATAAATAACTAAAAGGTAGACATGAAGTCTAGCCTAGCATAGTCTTAATCAAAGATAAATAACTAAAACAAAGAACAAAGATAGACATCATAAAGATTAATGAACAAAGGCAATGAAAAAGAACGAAAGAACCCATCTTAATCGACCCTCGAACACGTGTATAAAAGCTTGATGATCTTCCTTTATTACTAGCCTCAAAAACACCTTCAAAACCTTGGTTTCCTCTCCAAATTCGGCTGCCAAAGTTGTAGAATCGTATTGGTTATAAAGATGTATATATAGAACGCATAATGGGCTTGGACTTGCAAAAATGAGTGACCAGAGAGGCCTAGGAGCCCCACGAAGGCATACTGGGAATTTGCCTTAGCGCGGCGCGGCTTGCTTTTTTTTGCTGACCAGAAGGCCTAGACGCCCCGCGAAGGCATATTGCCTTTTGACTTAGCGCGCGGCGGCGCCCTCCAAAGGTGGATTCCGGATTTTTATTTTTTAATTGTTTTCTTGCAAAATCTTGATTGATCTTCTTCCTTGAACTCCAAGTAACGCTTAGAACCTTCTAGCCCTTCTTTTTCTTGACTTTCAAACCACTATCTATATGAAAATAAATCAAAAATCGTAAGTGAAGTAATCATGTATTCATTGACGAGTAAAATGAACAAAACACGAACTTAACCTTCACATGATATGATAGAAAGAATTAAAACTTAACACTCAAGACACCAAAAGATATAAAACATACTAAATAGATAAAACTTGACTCAAAACCTAAATTAATAAAAGATAAACGAAACACGAACTAAACCGTACTCAAAACATTAAATAAGCATAACTTTACAAGGGATCCAAAATGTATAAATAGACGTATATATAATATCCCCACACTTACTCTTTTTTCGTCCCTGAAAAAGTCTAATGCAGTTGGATCAGAATAGGAAAATAAGGTCTTAAAAACATATAGGTTAATTTTTAAAGCTTAGAAGAACGCAAAAACCGCGATCACCGATATTGTTGTCCACTTAAACCCATGCCTTAATCTTTACCGGGACAACTAAGATCCGACAATTTTTTACTCAGTGGTTACACAATTAGGACCCGCTTATTTTCAGCTTTTACCGGGCCAGACCACCCCAACTTGACTTAAACCTCAAAATTAGCAGATTTAAAACTTTTGTTGCTCTATTTTTATCATGAATAGTTAAGACGATCATGGGTATTGTTTATCCACCTAAGCTTAAGCATCAAAGTCTACCAAGCAGCCATTAGATATGATTTAGGTACAATTAATTTATAGCTAGTGTTCCCCACAACATGACATACCCTCTTTATCAAGCAATACACCGAACCATTACCATAGGTGAGTATGAAAAATTTCATCTTAGGGTTTACATGTAGCGTGTCCCTTGTGGTCCGTTTCTTAATGGTAATGAAACGCAAGCAAGGGGACCCCATATGGCTAACAGCGTGGATGATCAAGTCTGTAATACATTTGTACTTTTGTACTTTTTGTGATCATGTTTAAAAACTTATGTGGCAGAAAACTGCGGGTTTGCTCTTTTTTTAGCTTAATTTTAAATATTCACAACCCCATTTGGAATTGTGAATACCCAGATGAATAGTCGACATACAGACCCGTGGTCTCCGGACCCGAGGCATCCCATCAATACAAGATTTAAGGTTATAAAACCATACGCCAATGATGTGTAAAACACTAAAGCTAAGCAGTTTAAGATTTATATCACAGGCTACACGGCACACTGTAACGTTAATCCTACCCAAGCATCATATGATAACGTATTCAAAATTTTAAACTTTTTAGTATTTTCACTTTTCATACCTAGAATTGAGGCTTGAGTATGGCTGACCTTTCATTAATTATTTTCTACGGACAAAACGCTTTACCCACAAGAGATTTCCGACCCATTTTATTAAATTGCCCTTTCATTTTCAAGGCTGAGCCAACCGACACATCCCAAGTTAAGTGCGCTTTCTTTTATTTATCTCATATTATTAGTAGTTTGAAAAACCAATTTCGATAAATATCATCATCTCCCACTTTAACGCAAAAAAACTAACTTCAAGGGACATTTTTTAAATATTTTTCAATATTTTTAATTTTTTTTTATTTTTTCCAATTTTTTTTTATTTTAAAGCAAAATTAAACTATGACTCAAATATCCTATCCCCACACTTAAATTATGCATTGTCCTCAATGCAAAGATAAGGACGACTCAAAATAAAAATAAAATTAAAATAAATTCGGACTACAAAAAACTAAAAACCTAAAATTTAAAATCAAAGCAAAATAAAATTTTAACAAGCTAGATAAATGGAAAAGACTTAGCTGGTAATATGCGCATGAAATATGATGCCAAAGTCTTCTTTCCATGAATGCCCTCCAACTACGAACGTGCTCAACAAATGGTAACTCCTTCTCTCACGAACGTAAGCGGCAAAACAAACAAACACAACTAAAAAAGTATCTTATCATAATGATAGATATTAAGCAATTAAAGTGCATCACCAACCCACAAATATATAATACATGAATAATCAGGAGCAAATAATAATAAAACATAAAGTATACGGCTCCACTGCAACTCCATCCCCACACATGTATTTTTCATTAGATTCTTCCTCGGGGATCGTCTCTCTAGCTCGTTCAATTTCCAAACTAGCAAAACTCAAAAACACAAAAACAAAGAAAAACTACAAAAAACTACGTTAGGGACTCAAAGAAAATAAAAATAAAAATAATAAAATGAAAGAAATTATAAAAACTCTATACTTGAGTTTTCACTCAAGAACCCTGTTATGCGAATCACGTGGCGGACCGAGTGGAGCTTCCTCCACCTCGGTAGAACTCCGATACCCTCAAAGAGGTTGAATCATGATCCAACCATTCATCAATCTTGGTCTTCTTCTTTTTAACTCCACGGACCTTTTCAAACTTACGCTTACCACCACCTCTTTCTCTAACACGCTTTACCATTACCCGAGAACTCGAAACCTCTCGCCCCCTTTTCACACTAAAACTCACTGAACGGGAATCGTCAAGACGTGGATCCATGCCCGAGATAACCGATTCTATCGAATAAACTGGGTGACATGGATCAATGAGACCATCTTGACCACTCGGATGCCTCATGGACTTTGCCAAATAAGTGGCATTATCATCACCGGCTCTAAGAGTTATCTTGCCTTCAAACATGTCAATGACCGCCTTAGTGGTACGTAAGAATGGACGACCCAAAATGATAGGAACTCTCTCGTCGGCCTAACAACGGAGGGATCCGAATCGGACCTAAATGGGAATGACATGAAAAGTCTTTTTCAAAACCTAGCATCATATCTAAAACAACAAAATCAGCGGGGAAAACCAAATTGTCTACCTTAACAAGAAAATTCTCCACGACACCCCTCGGATACTTAACAGAACAATCGGCTAAAGACAACGTCATACGAGTAGGGTGAGCTCTCCGAGACCCAACTTTTCATATAAAGAATACGGCATGAGGTTAATGCTAGCTCCAAGATCAGCCAATGCTTGACACATCGTCTCACTTCCGAAAAGACATGGAATGGTAAAAACACCAGGGTCGGGTAATTTCTCCGGTACTTTATTCAGAACCACCGCAGAACACTCTCCATTCAGCGGTACAGTCGAAAAATCCTCCAACTTATCCTTTCTTTTAAGAAAATCTTTCAAGAACTTGGCGTACTTCGTCATATGTTGGAGGACCTCGACGAACGGGAGGTTGACATTTAATTGGCTAAAAATATTAAGAAAATGCCCGTAATCTTTCGTATACTGTTGATTCTTTAGAAGAGCGGGATACGGGACATAAGCAGGGTTAATGATGTGTGGTGGTGGCCGAACTCCAACCGGCTTCTTCTTAACTTGTGGCTCGATAATTGGTGTTTTAACTATTGACTTACCCGGAGCCTCTACCTCTATCTCCTTATCTATCAATTCATCGTCCCCATTTTTTCCAATTTCTTTACTAACTACCTCCGGACCAAAAACCCTACCACTACGAGTGGAGATGGCTTTCAATTGAGCAGCCGGATTAGTTTGAGGAATACCCGAAAACTGACCTGGGGGCCTTTTCTTCTAAACGACGAGCAATATCACCAACAGTTCTTTGAATATCAAGAATAGAAGATTGTTGATTTTTAAAAAGTAGATCGTGCTCGGAGAACTTTTTCTTTGTTGCTTGGTCTCTCTCTAGGATTTGCTTCATCATCTCTTCCAAACGTCCAATTTTACCGTTTGAATCCTGCACATTATTTTGAACATTAGTACTATTGGTATTATTATCATTAAAATACTGACCTTGTGCTGAAGCATAAGAATTTTGAAATCCGGGTGGTGCTCCTGACGGACGCCAATTAGAATTATTCTGATTCGGGTTTTTGTAGGTGTTCCAACTCTGATTGTTGCTATTGTTGTAATTGTTGGGAAACCTATTCTGACCAGCAACAAAATCGACCTGTTGATTCATCACCGGGCACTCCAAAGTACCATGTCCACCTCTACAAAACTCACACCTGTCCACCTTGGCCTTTAGCTCCTTAACCTCTCGAGTTAGTGATTCCAAAGCAGCTGCCACACTAGTATCCAGATTAACCTGGTGTACACCTCGAGCGGATGAGGATGTATTGCTAACGGGAGTGGAATTCCCGCAATGTGGCACTTTGGCAAGGTCCTATTGAGCAAAGCTCTCAAACATCTCGTTACATTCGGTGAAATTTTTCCTCGCCAGTAAACTTTCTCCCGCGGCCGTGTCGAACCGAACTTGGGTTTCGTAGTTCAGCCCGTTGTAGAATTTCTCCACGAGAGCCCATGGTGTGAGACCATTCTGTGAGCATCAAGCTAGCATGTTCTGAAAACGCTCCCAAGCATGGCAATATTGCTCCCCCGGCTCCATGTGAAACGAGTGAATCTGATCGCGAAGAATAGCCGGTTTTGCCAGTGGGAAGTATCACTTGATAAATGCAGAACGTAGTGCTTCCCAAGTGGTGAACGTGCCAGGTGGCTGCGTGTCAAGCCAAGTAGCTGCTTTACCTGCAAGTGAAAACGGAAACAGATGTAAGAAAATAGCATCTTCGGTAGCACCTTGCAATTTAAAAGTTTTCAAAATGCGGTAAAGTCGGTTAATATGAGACGGTGCGTCCTCGTCATCGTTCCCATGAAACTGATTAGTTTGAACGATGTTGTTCATGATGTATGACGGAATTTGCCACGAGTTGGGGTTTTCGATCTGGGGAACGACGATGCATGACTGGTTTCCGGTTAAGCCATCGAAGGCTTGAGCAAAAATTGTCCTATTGTCGGCCATTTGAACTTGTGGTTAGACTCTAGGACATTCTGGTGGTGAACTGTGCGGTGACGACTTTGGTGTAGATGCGGGTTCTGATGGTTGTTGTTCTGATGATGAGCTAGCCTCGGTCCTCAATGGAGAAAATCCAAGATTATCCAGCGGTGGTCCTTGCGAATGAAGATGTGGCATAAACCTGAAAACGCAAGACACCAAGTGAGTAGACTCGAATACTTAAAAATAAACAAAAACTTAAATTAGACTCCTATGACTCAAACAATAATAAAACAAATAGCATGGATGTAGTAGATAAGTCCAATAAAAACTAATAACGCAATCTCTAAGAGGCCCCGGCAACGGCACCAAAAACTTGATGTGCTCAAAATAGTCAATAAATATTAACTAAATTAAACAAGTAATAAAAACTAGACCTAAGACTCAATTAAACAAAACACCGGCAAGTGAACCGGTCAATTGTATTAAAGCTAAGTAAGTCCGGAATATCGAACCCACAGGACTCTATAAATTACGTTAATTAACTAATTAGACTCGACTTACGACACAACTATTTATTATTAATGTTTTAAGGGGGATTTTAAAGCTAATATTAAACTAATATTAAACTAAGAAAACAAATAAACAAGTAAACGAGAAACAATCAATTGAACACAAGATCGAAACCAAAAGAGAAGGAATCTACAAAGGTAAGAATTCCATGCATCAACAATCATCAAGCAATGGACAAATAACATGATTATGGGAACTGATTTCTAAACGTATTCATCTAACAAACCCTAAGAACCTTTGACTGAATCAAATGAAATCCCAAAGAACAATTATTATATTATTAAGCAATCAGTTGAATTGATTTCTGCAAAGTTATCAAATAGGGTTAATTAATAGTATCTAAAGCAAACAATCTTACGAAACACAAAAATCTAGATAACTTAATAAACTAACATGACATCATGAACAAGGATCAACACATTAAGCAAGAATATTGTCACTACTATCCTAGCGTGCAATTGACCATGACACATGAAAAACCCCTCACCTTACAGCTATTGGAATTTAGCAAAACATTTAAAACCCTAACCAACTATCAACAAACTTCTATGATCTAATAGGACTATTCAACCATAATAATCAAAACACCAAGTAAAAATTAAACATGAACCCTAAGATCTAAAGAACACAATCAATAGAAAGCAAGATCCATGTGAAGCAATAGTTAATAATCAACCAAGATAATAAACACTTATACACATCATGAAAGCAAAAATCAAGTGTTTTACTATTAAATCAACGAAACCATAATCAAAGCATAAGTCCAAAGCAAGAATCAAGTCTTAAACATGTTCATCAAACCTAGGTAGACATGAAGTCTAGCCTAGCATAGTCTTAATCAAAGATAAATAACTAAAACAAAGAACAAAGATAGACATCACAAAGATTAATGAACAAAGGCAATGAAAAAGAACGAAAGAACCCGTCTTAATCGACCCTCGAACACGTGTATAAAAGCTTGATGATCTTCTTTGATTACTAGCCTCAAAAACACCTTCAAAACCTTGGTTTCCTCTCCAAATTCGGCTGCCAAAGTTGTAGAATCGGATTGGTTATAAAGATGTATACATAGAACGCATAATGGGCTTGGACTTGCAAAAACGAGTGACCAAAGAGGCCTAGGCGCCCTGCGAAGGCATACTGGGCATTTACCTTAGCGCGGCGCGGCTTGCTTTTTTTTGCTGACCAGAAGGCCTAGGCGCCCCGCGAAGGCATATTGCCTTTTGCCTTAGCGCACGGCGGCGCCCTCCAAAGGTGGATTCCGGATTTTTTATTTTTTAATTGTTTTATCTTGCAAAATCTTGATTGATCTTTTTCCTTAAACTCCAAGTAACGCTTAGAACCTTCTAGCCCTTCTTTTTCTTGACTTTCAAACCACCATCTATATGCAAATAAATCAAAACTCGTAAGTGAAGTAATCATGTAGTCATTGACGAGTAAAACGAACAAAACACGAACTTAACCTTCACATGATATGATAGAAAGAATTAAAACTTAACACTCAAGACACTAAAAGATATAAAACATACTAAATAGATAAAACTTGACTCAAAACCGAAATTAATAAAAGTTAAATGAAACACGAACTAAACCGAACTCAAAACATTAAATAAACATAACTTTACAAGGGATCCAAAATGTATAAATAGACGTATATCAAGGCTTCACCAAGAAATAAATTGTTTTCATGAAATAAATTGTTTTCATGAAGTAAAATCAAGTTTGGTCCGTTTACAGTTGACCTTTCGAGACAAAAAAATGTGCCCGGAACCATGTTTAATTAAATGCTGAGTGCACGTAGGGTTAATCAAGGAGAACAATCAAGAGTATTCGATACTTAGATAGTGGTTGCACCCGACATATGATGGGAGACGAACCCTTGTTATTTGACGCTAACTATTTGATGGCGGATTAGAGTCTTTCATAAGCGACATGGGGGGCAAACGTCAAGGAGTAGGAAATGTCTAATATGGTACTTTTTGCATCAACAACGCCAACCGTGTTCAAATGGCCCAACCACAACTTGTCGAGCGTTTCTCAAACTCACCTCGTCCAACTACCTCTCTCAAGTGATGGATCCAACATGATCTGCTGGGTTTCGGTTTGAATCTCTTCAACTTTTGTTATACAATGTGATAATGCATGCTTAGGATAGTTCATCTAACAACAACTTTGCTGATCTTTTCACTAAAGCCATCGTTCATTTTTGATTAAAACAACTGATTATATCTTTTTGTATATAAAATTTGTATATATTTTTCAAATATGTCACGATTTTAGAGGGAGAAAATGAGTTAGGTTTAACTCTCCAAAAATATTTTGGTTTTGTTTTAAAGAAAAACAAAAATGAGTCACTTGATTTGCCAAAAATATTTTATCTTAATGAAAATTAGAAAATGATTCAAGTTTTCCAGTTTAGAGGGGCCTCCTATTTAGAGGGAGTCAGATAATTTAAAATTAGAAAATTTTGAGAAATTGATCCGACCTTTGGAAAATGATTAGAAATTGTTATTAATGAGCCTAGAAGATGAAAATAGTAGATTAAAAGCAAACAAAATCATTGCTTGATGTGTAGATAGGCTTGAAAATGGAGTAAATGTCATTGTGATACAAACTTAAATTCCCGCATATGCTAATGGTTACACGTTAATGAAGCGGTTACATGACTCCGCTTTAAGTCATAACAATGAAAACAAAAATATTATTAATCAGTCATACACGATCCCGTTAGTGATGGATCACCATAAAATTATTCTTGCTTTAAATACAAATATTGAAAATCAAAATGAAAAGCAGAAAATAGCAAAGTGCTTAAAAGAATTTAAATTCAACAAAAAATGTTGACAATTCTCAGCACAAAATTTTGATAAATAACAAACAAAATGGGCATGTTAGAACCACATAAGGAGGGGCATTAATTATGACAACAGTAAGAACTAAACACCTTATATGAAGGCATGTAAGTCTGAATTGCGCGGCATGCAAGTCCATGGTTCAACCTTAAATTTGTGTAAAAGTTTTGCAAAAAGTTTAAGTGTTCTTAAAAGGTTTTGATCAACCAATAGGGGGTCAGAGTCAATTCGGGGTGATATGATGAACACAAATTATGCCCGATGTATGATGGAGTCAATGACATGTTGGACTAAATGGGGACCACATAAGTATTGGACTTAATACATACCTTAACATATCACTTCGATAGCAAAACACTTGTTAAGTTTAAAGTGGACAAAGTATATCTACAATCGACTTTGGGTTCTTGGCCTAATAATATTGAAATAGAAGTGTGATCTAGGATATTACCGATCAGTGTGATTCCATGTTGTGATCTTTCTCGCAGAAATATTAAATAGTTAGAAAATTTTGTAAATATTATTGATATAATTCTAATTTCATCTTTACTCCTATCTAAATTTTTTATTTATTTATATTTTCTCTTGTTTTATTTTATGTTTCAGCTTCAAAATATTATGTATATATCTTCATAATTTTAAATTATATAAAAATTCAAAATAGATTTTAAGTTTTTATTGTGTTCATACATATTTTATTAAGCCTTGTTTTATTCAAAATCATGTGTTTTGTTGTCAATGTCGTTCATGCAAAATTTGTTGGATACCTGGGATTTCAACAAATCATTTACAAATTCAGGAACTGAAATTTGATATTTCATGAAAAGTCTAGATAAAATAAAATTTCCAAGTTATTATGCAAATACTTCAACCCAATGGCATGTTTAAAAAAAATATTCTTTGACCCTCGAAAAGGTCTGTGAACGAATCTTATTCGTTCTATGTTTTGTGCAGATGTACATGGACATGTAGATTTATTAAGTCTGCTGGGCTGCAGAGACTGAAGTTACAGATGCTCAAGCGCCTTAAAGAGAACGAGAAAGTGAAAGTTGACGGTTGAACATAAAATGAACTGACGTGTCTGAAGATCAGTCGAAAGACAATGGAAAGAAACCAGTCGGCTCAAAAAGGTCAACAAGAGAAAATTAGATGTCAAGCCTCCCACATTTGATATTTTTAAAATTTGTTGTTGCCGATCCTTCCTAGAAAATAAGATTGAAATTCAAGTTTAAAAGAATGGAAAATAAAAGAATTATCCAAGGCCCAATCTCGCCCAAGCTCTTTAATCAAGGCAAGTACTAAATTTCAAGAAATAAATATGAAGCAAAGAATTTGACGAAGGTTCCTCGACATACTCAATCGTAAATAATTATTAGGATTGTGTAAGTCTTTCTGTTTGCTTACAGTCGGTGTTTTTTCGTACTCAGTACACTAATTGTACGGTAAAAGCCCATTGGGCAAGCCCACTAGGGCCCATGTAATGTAAACCTTGGAGAAATAGGGACCCTATAAAAGGGTCACTTTCACCCATTTCTCCATAGCACTATTGAAAATAAAACAACCTACTTCAAAACTTCTCTTTCTTTCTTTTGTGTTTGCAAACTAAGCTCCGAGACTCGAATGTTGTTAGTGAATCATGCTATGTAACAACACTGTTTGATTCGAGTAAAGTTGTGAGATCCATCCAGAGGACCTACAACAGGGTAAGTGGTTAATTTAATATAAGTTGAGAAAATATATAATTACATTTTAAGTTTGCGTAAATATGTAATTGATGGTTTTAGATAAAGAAAACATGTAAACATAAAACATCCTAATTTTTTTAGCGACAAATCACACATTCTGCTTCTAAATTACACATATTTTTCTTACAACCACATAACTAAAACTCGCATCCCCTTGATATATGATAATAAACTTACTTTAGTTTAGTTTTAGTTTTAGTTTTAGTTTTATCTAAACATTTGCTAGAACTTTTCAGACTTTTCTCACTCATGCGTCTCATGGTATGCGGTGATTTGCAATCCCATTTGCAATAAAAGGAGCTTTTAGTCGAATGATCTACTCAAAGTGAATGGATGGGAAAAATAAAATAGTATGTTAATTTGTATTATTTCTTTCATATTGCACTAGAAAATTAGTTAATCTGAACTTACTAACTAAATTACATTTTCTATTTTATTTATCTTGATAGTTAATGTGTTGGTTACTCTTACAAAATTTAGTATTTTAGTTACTAGAATCATGCACCAACATGCATTTGGCCCAATAACATATGAATATGTAACAGATGATCCTTCCCATTGAAGGTCGAGGGTTCATATCTATTGATAGACTGGTTAGGTGGATTTAAAAATAGATTAGCCGCTGAAAATAGTTACTAGAATTAGTGTACATAAGGACTCTTTTGTAATGTTTGCGACAAATTTTATCCTTTTTTGTTTTGCTAGACTATGTAATTTATATATTATATAAAATAAATAAAGTAATCATTTAGGCTCTTGAGTCCAGTTATACTTGATATGAGAACCTCAGCCTCAAGCCCATTTATCAAATGAGCTTCAGTATAAACACAAGTTCAGTGCAGAGTCAAGAACGGATAGCGTAAACAAAAACATGCACACGATATTTAGGTTAACCTCTCGTATTATTATAATCAAGAAACTAGCACAAAACTAAATTACAATAAGCCCTCTCACTAATACAATAACCCTAACATGGCTATGTATTTATAGGGTGACCCTAACTTGGGCAACAAGTAATTACCAAATATAAAACCCAATTGCAACCCATAATTCAATAAAACATTAATGAATTCCATAGGTCCAATAGGTCCAACCCGGCCACCAACACGTGACGGGCCTAGTAATATGAAAATTACCAACAATCACCCCAAATTTCCGACTAGAAACTAGGAGATCTTCAACAAGGAGCAATCTTCTCATCTCGTACTTGATTCTCGCAAGTACTTTCGTAAGAATATCAGCTCGTTGTTCCTTGCCACTAATGTGCTCTACAACTAATAATGTCGACTTTGCATTCACATGATGCAATTGCCATCCTTCAGTAGCTGCAATGGTAATGAGCATACGTACGGTTTCAAATCTCGCCAATGGAGCAAAGATCTCGTCAAAATCGACTAAGGGTTGTTGCACATAACCCTTTGCCACGAGTCTTGATTTATATTTATTAATTGAACCAGCTGCATTTATTTTCATCTTGAAAACCACTTCTATCCGATAGATTTATCTCCTCTCGGTAACTCGGTCAACTTCCATGTGTTGTTTTGTTTAATGGATTCGAGTTCCGTTTGCATAGCCTTTATCTACTCCGGTTTGGATTTTGCTTCACCAAAATTCCTAGGTTCACCTTCTTCTAATAAAAAAAATTTCAATGTCCTCCTCTTCCGAACATATGACACAATCATTGAACTTAACTGGTGCGATCGGAACACGTGTAGATCTTATTAGGTTACTTTCTGGTTCATTATGTGTTGTTGTCGCTAAACCAACTGTTGTTTGGATTAGCGATCGGGATATCATAATCTGTCGCTAAAGGTGCTGATGAGCTGTATGAATTAGCGACAGAAGTTGTCACTGATTCTGTTGCTGAATTTGGCGACAAAGATTAATTTTCGTCGCTAATGTTGTTGCTTCCCATAGGCTTGGTTACAACTTGCCCAACTCCGGTATCAATTACCCCGTTCCAATCAACCCAAAATAAACCCGGTGCTAGCTCAGTTTCTTCATTTTTTTGCATCGAATTAGACCAAACCCATGTCTTCTTCTCATCAAAAACCACATAACAAGCTATCACAACCTTCTGGGTCTTCGGATTGAACAACCGGTAAACTTTGGATCCAGTCTCGATTTCGATATGCACTAAAATCCTCGAACGATCGTTTAGCCTTTTTAAGTGAGTGCCCACTATCTTTGCCTACGCCACACAACCAAATACTTTTAAATAAGCAATATTCAGTTTCTTTTCTTTTAACATTTCGTATGGTATTTTCTCCTTTAGGGAACGAGTAGGAATCCGATTCTCGATGTACGTTGCATGTAGGATTGCCTCACCCCATAAGTAATTCGGAACACCCATTGCTTTTAACATAGTCCGTGTCATCTTTAATAAGGTTCGGTTCCGTCTTTCAACCACCCCGTTTTGTTGAGGTGTGTATGGTGCCGTTAGATGTCTTTGAATGCCTTCCATGTCAGAAAACTGGTTGAACTCATGTGAGGTAAACTCACCACCTCGATCGGTATGAATCTTCTTGATCTTTTTTCTGACATCACTTTCAACCATTTCTTTAAACTTCTTGAAAACTTCAAACACCTTATCTTTAGCCTGCAACAAATACGTCCAAACAAATCTCGAGTAATCATCGATTAAAACAAAAGCGTACATGTTACTCGCTATTGTTGTAGGGGTAATCGGTCCACACAGATCACCATGCACAAGTTCTAAGGCTTGAGTCGCCCTAAACGCCGCCGAATTAGGAAACGATTCATCGGGTTTGCTTCCCGACCAAACAAGATTCACATAACATGTTTTCATGGGTAACGCCACACATTCTTTCAACCATCTCCCTCCTAGCCATTAGTTTTATTGACTCAAAGTTCAAGTGGGCAAGCCTAGCATGCCACAACCAACTTGTTTCTTCAATTCAGCTAAGTAAACTAACCGGTTTACCAAGATTTAATTGTATCCGTTATAGCCGATTTGGAGAACGACTCACCTTCATCAACAATCTACCTTGCCCATCATGCATCATAAGTAGTTATCTTTTATATGAATATCACGCCCGTGTTCCGAGGACTGACCGAGAATAATAATATTGCTTCTGATAGCGTGCGTTCGAGTGGCTTTAAAATATAAGAGGTTGGAATGATTTGCTTATGCATAAGATCGTGTTTTAAATTTATAAAAGTGATTTCTACAAAGACTAAACACACAAAAAATAGGCAAGTGTACCAATCGTATATGTAGAATAGTATTGGTAAGAACCAAGTATCGATCCGTGGACATAAATATTTCTAATAATAAATCGTTGTTTTACTTTAATCGAAGGTTTTAATCATTTTGGGGTTAATTTTTGAACTTTTTATAAAATATAAATACTTATATATAATATATAGGTGACCATGACAAGAAATTCTAAACAAGTAGTTCAATTATATGAAGGTTGACATCTAAGATCAAGAATTCACTCCGTTTTAGCATTGATAATTAATATTCAAACATGTGGTAAACTTGCCGTAACAATATATGATAGATAACTCCTTAAGCCTTAAGTGAGCATATTTGGCACAAAGGAGGAAACATGCGCATTTTAAAGTCCATCCTTTCCTAATGTCATGCTACCTCAAGAATGTTAATTTAAGTTGGCAAGTAGTTTCGTAAATTAGAAAGATTAGGATTGACTTTGATTTCTCAAATACCAATTCGAACAACTTCGGGTGGTTGTAGTTGACTCGCACAACCTCCCCTTGGTTGATTTATGTAGGTTATAATTACACATTCCGTTAACATATGACTTCTTTAACTAGCATGATATCCTAAGCAAAGCCATTTTCGGATTACCAAGACTTAGAAAAATACATCATAACTTATATCTCATCATTTCTAAGTACAATATAAGGATCCATGTTTCGATAATGTATCAAAGTATTTATGTCTTTCAAGATCATGAATTGATCATGAACGATTGCCAATATAATTGACAATCACCAACTTTGAATTAGTAATTTAAGATGGTGAAACATTTCTCATTAAAAGATAATTGTAAGATAACCATGTACTTTACTAAACTACACCACATGTTTTAAATAATCATCACGTAAAACAAAGCTTCTTCATAGATTTTAGATGGTAAATGGAGTTTAGCTCATAATGAGCATGGTGATTAACATTAGGATGGATGATGATAACAAACACATGATTAAACTAGAACAATCTAACTAAATGTAGATGAATCTTCTTTCTTAATGATGATGATGATGGTTGATAGTGATGACCTCCAAGCCTTCAAACTATTCACTAAATCTTCTATGTGAGTGTTAGTGTGTGTTTTTATAAGAGAAAACCGGATAGAATTCTTTTCAAGGCACACCAAATGAGTGCAACATGAACTACTATTTATAGGCAATCTGGAGTGAGAGGCACGACCCCGTGCTTACGTAGGCACGCCCCCGTGCATTTTTATGAAATGTGCCAAATTCATTTTTGTCTTTTCTTGTTGACGGCCACGGCCCCGTGGTTGAGAGGCACGACCCCGTGCTTTTGTTCCCAGTTTTTGTCTTTTCTTGTAGATTTTTGTCTTTTCTAATGTTCAGAAGCATGGGGGCGTGTTTTTTGTTATTCTTGTGTTTTCTTTCGTTTTTCTTCGTCTTTTCGCTTGTTTTTTCATTTGGGGCTTGGTTTCACTCGAAATTACATTTTATTATGATACGTAGCCTTTTGTGCTATGTTATTTAATAGAAATTACAGTTTTTAGAGATTATTTGATGCCGAAGATATGTATAATTTTATGTACATCAAACATCCCCACACTTGAACATTGCTTGTCCTTAAGCAATCTTTTAATAAATATTCTCTAAAAACAGCAAACTCGGATTATAGCCATCCCTTAAGCGAGCTCCAAGAAAATGGAAACAAAATAACCAATCTTAATTCGTATTAGTGATAAAAATGAAATTTTTTTATGAGCTTCCGTTTATGCAAAACATCACATTCTCACAATGTTCACTCACACTCGGTTTTATATATGATCATACCTGTGATGTATGTATGTGAAAACTCTTAGTCAGAATACAACCTGTGATAAATAAGCTTGTAACAAGTTAAAATCTCCACATTTGTGAAGGGTTGCATAGATCAGAAGGTAATATGGGTTGGTTTTGTGTGAGTTGGGATTTTGGTATTTTGTGGTGGATAAGGGCTCTTGGTTAAGGATGGTAAATACAACGTTTTCTGATTGTCGGGGATTCTGAGATGTATTTGATGGTTAGCTCTTTCTCCCAAACTATAATATTTAATTTTTTTTTTTGGAGTTTATAGACCTAATGACTCTTTTAAAGTCAGATCGTCTAGACCAGTTTTGTCGAGGATGTGGATCAGTTCTTCCTTAATCCTATTCTGAACATAGCATCCAACTCAAGTGGATCGTTCGGCTTTGAGCCTAATAGCCCCCATCCTCATTAGTTCGGTATATTTATGATGAGACTGAGTTTGACTTTTTCTACATCTTCCTTCGTGGGACCAGTTTCCGCAACCTAAGCATCGTTCGTATCTTTTTGCTCTTCTCTTCATTGTGTTTTTGGAAATTCCACAAAATGGTGGCCTTTGTTCGTCTTGGCGCCACTTTTTCCTCACCTCATTGCTAAAGAGAAAGATTCTCTCCCTAAGTTCTGGAGGAAACCTAGGTTTTGTGAAATGTATGCAGCAAAGGAAATGGAAATCGAAAGAATGCATTTCCAGTTCTTTAGGGTCTGCCGGTAAAAGACCAGTGTTGTATTTTACCAGTGAGATGGAAAAAGTGGTAGGGTTTAGGTTAAGGTTTCGGGTTTTGTAATTTGGAGAATGGTTTGATGGGATTGTGACAATATTACCTTCTTCTTTACACAACGCTTCGTGCGGTCTTGAATTGAATATTTGCGACAAGTTCGAAATCACACGAAACATATGGCACACTCAAAGTTTCTGAAAAAATTATCTATATGGCATGAGGTTTATCTCACAGTAACGGAGGAATTGGGTATTAACGCCATATTTTGCATAAATTTATTCTCAATATTGCAAAACTTCTTTAGGTTTTATAAAAATAATCTTTTGTTTTCTGCAAAGATATTTGTTGATTAGAGAACTTTTTATAATTATTTGAGCAAGCAATTGGTCAAATAATTCCCCTCCCTACACTTGAATCTCACATTGTCCTCAATGTGAAAAGATTCATGAAAAGGTAAAAATTCTAATTGAGTATAGTGGGTTAAAATGGAGAGTTACTTCCCTACGGGTTAACGAAATTTCGACATAGCGTCCCCTGTTTATCGTCCGTTTTCTTGTTTTTATACCTGTATAATATAAAACAGCAAACAACCACAAACAACCAAGCATAATTTGCTGAAAATTGGGTATGGAACCATCCATCCCTTGCCCTATCGGGCTAAATTAATACGTACTATTATGTCTTGGCACTCACGGCCATAAGAATGTCCAACCAAACCAACAAATAAACAAGTACGACATAAAGTAAATTGTTTAAAACACACATAAACAATAATGTCATAAAGATACTACCAACCCCTGCCCATGCCCGTACCCAACCTACCAGTGCCGCCAGTCATCAGTTACCCGTGTCTAGGTCAAATGGTCCCCACTGCTTATCCATGCGATAGCCCAACCGATCAATCTCTTGCCTCGTCTCCTTATACTCCGCTATCCTCTGTGTGTTCGAGGCTGCAATCTGACATGTGATCCTGTCAAATGATGCGGTAGTGTTAGCTGAGAATTGATCGATGAGTCTATACAGACCCTCGAAAGAGTATCTTTTGAGTTAAACAATTGACCAAAGGGGGAGATTGTTATGTCAAAGATTTGTTCTAAGAGACATATGGAAGATTGGAATATTCTCAACCTCCTCAGAATTCGCTAAGTATGGATCCGGGCACACCTTAGACCTCCAAGCAAGCTTTTACTTAACCGGGTACGATATTTTGTCTATCGGGCAAGGTTATCTTCAAGAATTCTTCTTTAGTGATTATCCGAGCAAGGTTTTCAAATTAGTGTATTACCGGGCAAGGTTCACTAGTTTATGCAGATCCGGGCAAGCTTCACTTTATCAAGAAAGTTTGTTCTTCATAGCCAAGTTAAGTTCACTCCCGAGTAAGCTTTTGGCTAACCAAGCTCATGAAGCCAAGTGATTGGAAGTCTGGGCAAAGTATTCTTTAATAATTATGGTCCAAGTAGGCTTGATGTTTTTAAGGGAATATTTCTAAGTAACATCGGGCAAAGTTCAACTCAAGCAAGGTACAGTGCTACCGGGCACACTTTGCTAATAAGTTATTTTCTAGCAAAGAGTTGAATAGACCATCGAAGAACAAGGTTGCTCGTAAGGTTTTGTCGGGCAAAGTTTGGCAAAGTCCCAAGAAGATTGGAGTCTACCCGGTGAGTATTTTACTTGGTAAAATACTCTTCAAGTAATGCTACCCGGAAACTGATCCCGGGCACACTTCTATGTTACCAAGTCCTGAAGGATGGCAGAGTACACAGCATACTCGGAAAATGGATATTGTCGCAAAGCCTACCCGGAAGACTTGTTTTACACTTAGAATATTTCTGATTATGTAATTTGAATATGTATTTACGTTTGGGGTTTCTAGAAGGAATGACAGCTGTAGTGGAGGTGTCAGGCATATAAAAGGAATAATTAGGGCACGCCTCCACACACAACACACAAAAAAAAGGAATATTTGAGTGTGACGGCTGAATAGAATAGTACGGACATAACTTTCCCATCAAGAAACCCTAAATCGATTATCCTTTGTATGATTAACATTATATGAATGGAAATCTTTTGAGTGAATCTTGTGTGTGTTAGTTACCTTTGATTATAAATTTCAACCACCCTGTTTATTATTGATTCCGCCTTTAATAAACAGTAATCTTTCTAAATATAGCAACCCGTCATTAACTCCCTTGTCGACACATTAATCTGTGTGAGTTATGGCATGATTTGAGTAAGATCCAGCTGAAATCGGGGACCTGACAAGTGGTATCAGAGCTTGTTGCTGCTATTTTGGAAAGATTGTTGCAGATTGAAGATTTGAAGAAAGATGACGTAATCAGACCACTGTTCCATTGAAACGTGACGTCAGCAACTATGTTCTTCATTTTTCTTCCAGATCTACAATCATTTGGTGTTTTCTCTTCCTTCTTTTGTTTAAAGCTTTAATCTTTATATATAAATCTTGTTCTATTCGCATCAGACAACTCAGATCTGAACAACCGGTTTTCAGATCTGATTATTTTTTAACTCTGTTTTTACAAAGAAACTGTTTTTTGATTTATCAAAATGTCTGGTTTCGAAGAACAAGAAGTGTCTACTAACAAGATTCCTAGATTGTATGGACAGGAAAATTTCACTAAATGGAAGGTCTTGTTTGAAGCAGCCGTTTGCTACAATGATGTGGATATGTGGAACTCTATCAAGAATGGTCCATAAGACAACAATGAAGGCGCTAATGCAAATGCAACAGCTGCTGTAAGAGAAAGATTGAGAAAGGTGGATGACAGGGCCTTAGCTATGATTAAGCTAGGACTGTCTTGGGAGATTTTGACCAAGGTGGCACATCATACAACTGCCAAATAAATGTATGATGCCATCCTTGAAATGTTTGAAGGAAATGTTGAACTCAAAAACATCAAGAAGAAAAGACTGAAGCAACAGTTGGAAAGATTTAAGTATAAAGATGGAGAAAGGTTGAAGTCTATCCTTGAAAGGTTCTTAGCAATAGTGAATGATCTTAGAACCACAGACTATGTCATGACTGACTTTGATTTAAATACAAAGCTGCTCAACTCAATGCCCAAGGAGTGGTACATTGCTTGCAAATTCATCCTTCAAAAGCACAACTTCAATGACTTAAAATTGGATGATGTGGTGTGCTTCCTTCAGGCAGCTGAGATTGAGATGATAGAAAATGAGATGATTAAGGAGGAAAGACCTTGCTTCAATGTTTCAAATGCATTGATTGCACCCATGGGAAATTTGACTACCAAGAATCAACAACAAATTCCCATTATTGAAGAACCTGTTGAGCATAGTACTGATACTCCAAAATCTTTTGTTAGTGGTAGCACAAGTAATCATGGAAACCAGCAAAGATTTAATGTGCAGTTGATTGATGACACTGATTCTGCCTCAATGGAAAGTGAGAATGTACCTCACACTAATGGTTGACATGGTCAAGGCAGTGAAACACAGGCCTTGCTTTCAATGTTTACAGAGTCATATAATGCTTTTGTTGCAAAGAACTTAATTCACACAAGTATGGTACAAGATGATATTGAGCAGATAGATGCTGATGATTTGGAGGACATGGATTTGAAGTGGCAAGCAGCCATGTTGGCTCTTAGAAGCAAGAGGCTTTACAACAGGACTGGTAGGTCACTCCTATCAGGGCCAAATGAAAGAATTGGTTTTGACAAGTCAAAGGCCATTTGCTATAATTGTCAACAACCTGGTCATTTTGCTAAAGAATGTAACATGCCAAGAAACTTTCAAATGAACCAGTTTCAACACCAACCAAGAAATCAGTAACCTCAATATCAACAGAATCAGCAGAGAACAAACAACAACAACTTCAACAACAACTTTAACAACAATCCCAACAACAACTACAATCCCAACTTCAACAACTTCCAACCTTAAATGAACAATCATAATCAAGGAATGCCTCAGAACCAAAGTTTTCAGAGAAACAACAACCAAAACCTTCAAACTGTTCCAAACAACACTATCCCAGCCAACCAAAATCAGATCAGAAATCAAGGAAATGTTGCTGTGACAACCCAGCATGAGGGTAACTTTGATTGGAGCAATCATGAAGAAGACATTGCAGATGATATTAAGAAGGCAAATGTGGCATTCATGGCCATAATTGAGAAAGAAACAGGATCATCATCTCAGGTACACTCTGCTCCTACTATTGATTTAAATGAAGTTATCAATGAATTGAAAACAAAAGTAGGCAAGCTGGAAAGTGAGTGTTTTAGAAAACAAAGTATCATCAATGGGTATGAGTCTAGTGAGATGTTCAGTGAAGAAAAGATTAAAAGCTTGGAAGATGATTGCATGATCAGTTATAGGGCTCAAACCAGATACATCACTGAGATAGATGGATTAAAGAAGATGTTAGTTGAAGAAAAGGTGATGAACATAAAACTGCAAGTTGACATTGAATTCTTGAAAAACTTGGTATCCACTGGAAACATCTGTGGAATTCTAAATCAAGTAAAAGAAGAAGACAAATACAAAGCTGTTCCACCTCCATTCAACAACAACTTCATGCCAAAGGTTGACAAAGAGAAAATAAATGCATACCTACAGCAATTCAGAGATGTCTTTCAAGACAAAGAAGAATTTGTTGATTTGTACAAGAAGGTAGAAGTGAATGAAGAAGGAGAGTTTGTGATTGAGGAAGAAGTAAAAGAAGAAAAGTCAATTGGAGTTCAAGTCTCTGAGATGACTTTGATTATGTTGAGTTGAATCAAGATGATTTAAGTGATTTGAGTGATCAAATCATTGATGAGGAAATCAAAGCTGCTAAAAGAGGAAGAAAATACAAGAAACCTGATTCAATTGATAAACTTCCACTGTATCCTCCTGTCACACAAAGAATGAAGAAACTCAATGAAAGAATGAAGAGAGAGCATGTGTCCTTTGACATATGTGAAAAGAAGAAGGTAAATTACAATGATGTATGCCTCCAAGCAAAGCAGTATTGGAGAAGATAAAGCATAACAACAAGAAAAAGGAGAATGAAAAAGTGGATGTTGAAAAATTTATCCCAATTTACCCGGTTTTCTCTAGTCATGAGGTGTTGGATGTTAGAGAAGTGGAAACAATAGAAGAGTATGAGAAGAGACAGTCAAGGATAAGAGAAAGCAGTGATGAGAAACCTTTGATTATGGAGAAAATTGTCTTTGTCAAAAGCAAAACTGAAAGACAAGACATCAAGATTGAGGAGTTTGTACCATTCTCAATTAACTTTGATAGTTTGAAGAATTAGAAGACTTTAGGAGTCAAGTCACCTAAGCCCAGTAAAAGGTTCAAGAAACCAAAAGAGCATGAAATATTCAAAGGAAAGGTTTGGTGCAAGAAGTGTGATGAGTATGGTCATCACACAGATTCATGTAATGAAAGACTGAAATTCCAACCTTTTCATGTACCAGATGGAACAAGGTATGGCCAAGACTTTGTGCTATACAAACAAAAATATGATGCATACTTGGGAATAGGGAAGGTGTGTGGAAATCAAACCATAAACAGAGATGAATTGAGATTAGAAGGGGAGACAAGAAATGAAAAGAAAACTGAAGTCAAATCAAAGAAACAAGTGACTAAATCAGTAAGAAAAAGTGTGTCTTCTAAGAAGAATGAGAAATTGGTGAAGAAGGACTTTCAGCCCATGAGAATCATTCCTAAGAAAGATACACAGTCAGTCAAATCTGATAGTTCTCAAGGATCACCAAATAGTGAAAAGACAAAAATCAGAGGTGCCTTTCTTAGAAAGAAACCAACTGAACTCACTGGTGATGAAAAGTTTCTAATGAAACATGGATTTGAACCTGAAGGATTCCTTTGGAAACCTAAGGCTGAAACCAAGGTTGAAAAAGTTGCTGATGTAAGAGATTACTCTGAAAAGAAGGACTATGTGATAAAGGAGTATGCCACTGATTCAGCAGAATGCCAGAACTCAACCTCATTTGTTAAAACCCCAAGAGAATGTGGTTATGAAACTGACAAGTCAGAAAACATTGAAGTCACACATGAAGATCCTGAACCAACAACACACACTTCCCAAGCTGCCACTGAAACTGAATCTGATGAGCTGCAAGTTGATCTAACTTGCACTTCATCACTCAACTAATCAAACTTTTTCTTTTGTGCAGGAACAGTCCACTCCTCTGAATGACATATGACTTGTGACATATGACATATGGTATATGGATAGTGGTTGTTCTAGGCACATGACTTGTGACAAGAGATCACTTGTCAATTTTGAAGAAAAGTTTGAAGGTCCTATAGCATTTGGGAGTGATGAGAATAGTGGAAAGATAGTTGGGAAAGGAATCTTAACAAATGGAAAAGTCTCATTCGATAATGTATTTGATGTTGAAGGTCCTCAGTATAATCTACTGAGTATATCACAAATGTGTGATAAGGGTTACAAAGTCAGTTTTGATGATTGTCACTGTTTCATCATAAAACCTGAGTTTGTGATTCCACCTGAAATGATTATGATGATGGCACCAAGAAATGGCAATCTATATGAATTGAATATGAAAGAAGCTGTTTCAAGGGGAGGTGCATGTTTTGTGTCCAAAGCCACTGAAAATGAATCAAAATTGTGGCATAGAAAACTTTGTCATGTGAACCTGAAGAATATGAATAGACTTGTCAAAGGTGAGCATGTAATTGGCCTGCCTGCAAGAGAGTTCAAATTAGAAGATCATTGTAATTCATGCTAAAAAGGAAAACAACACAAATCTACTCATAAGCCAAAGCTCATCAACTCAATTGATCAAGCACTTGAAGTACTTCACATGGATCTCTTTGGTCCTGTGAGTGTGCCAAGTATAGGAAAGAAAAGATATTATCTTGTGATTATTGATGACTATTCAAGATATACTTGGGTGTATTTCCTAAGTACCAAGGATGAGACTGCAGAGTTGATTAAAGATTGTGTAACAATGATTGAGAACAAACTGAATAAGAGGGTGAAAATTATGAGAAGTGATAATGGCACTGAGTTCAAAAATGGAGTTATGGAAGAATTCTGTGCAGCCAAAGGAATCATTCAACAATTCTCAGCTCCTAGAACTCTTGAACAAAATGGTGTTGCAGAAAGAAGGAATAGAACTTTGATTGAAGCTGCAAGAACCATGCTAGCAGATGCTAATTTACCTGTTACTTTTTGGGCTGAAGCCATAAATACAGCCTGCTATGTTCAGAACAGGGTACTTGTCAACAAAAGGCATAACAAAACTCCTTATGAAATATTCCACAATAGAAAGCCTTATATCAAGTTTTTCAAGCCCTTTGGATGCAAATTTTTTCTTCTAAACACTAGAGATTATTTGAAAAAGTTCCAAACAAAATCTCTAGATTGTTTCTTTGTTGGATATTCTACACACTCAAAAGCATACAGAGTATATATGAAAGATCATTTGAGTGTTATAGAATCATCTGACATCATCTTTAATGAAAATCTATTCAATACAGTTGATGGTGCAACATGGCTGTTTGATCATGAAAAGTTGATAAGGTCTTTCAAGATTTATCCTGAAGACTTTGATGACTCATTCTACAAGACCATTGTCATTGAAGAAAAGAAGAAGAAAGCATTGGACTTGGAAGAATTATAGAAGAAGGTTGCTAGAAAAGAAAAGGAATATACCTTTGTGAAGAAATCCTCAGGTGATGTGGTTGAACAAGATCAAGAGAATAATCAGGAAAACAATCACAGTCCTGAACATTATCATACTGAAATTAATCAAGAAAATCAAGATGTACAGAATGATCAAGTTCAAAATGAGGGAAACACAAGCAACCAAGCATGTGAAGAAGAAGCTGCATCAACAGCAAGATTTCAGGATCTGTTTCAAAGATTGAATTTAGAAAACAATGGTGCATCCACTTCAAGACAATATAATGATGAAGCACCAGAATTTCATGATGCAGAGACTGATTTGATCATTGAAGAACCAGATCTCAATGAAACAAATCTTGACACAAATTTGTCTACAGATATGATTGTACAAACTCCTTATGTGGAAAAGAATCATCCTTCTGAAAACATCATTGGAGATTTGCATGAAAGAGTCACAAGAAGTTGTTCTGAGATTGCAAACATCTGTCGTTACTCTTGTTTCCTATCCCAAATAGAGCCAAAAAATATTGCTCAAGCACTAAAAGACAATAGTTGGATGGAAGCAATGCAAGAGGAACTGGCACAGTTCAGAGACCTACATGTATGGGATCTTGTTGATAGGCCAATAGACAGATATGCAATAGGAACCAAATGGGTTTCTAGAAATAAAAGGGATGAGAGGGGTTTGGTGATTAAGAGTAAAGCAGGACTTGTAGCACTAGGATGTCTTCAAGAAGAAGGAATAGACTTTGAGGAAGTCTTTGCACCAGTTGCAAGACTTGAAGCTATCAGGATCTTTCTTGCATATGCTGCCTCAAAGAACATTAAGGTGTTCCAGCTTGATGTTAAGTCTGCATTCCTAAATGGAAAGATTGATAAAGAGGTGTATGTAGCTCAACCTCCAGGTTTTGAGGATCCAATGTATCCAAACAGGGTGTATAAGCTAAACAAAGTCCTATATGGATTGCATCAAGCTCCTAGAGCTTGGTATGATGAGCTGTCAAATCATCTTCTTGAAAATGGCTTTCAAAGAGGAGCCATTGACAAGACTCTCTTCTACAAAAGAAAGGGATCAGATTTGCTTCTATTACAAGTGTATGTGGATGACATCATCTTTGGATCTACAAATGAACAAATGTGCATGGAGTTTGAAGGGGTAATGAAGTCCAAATATAGCATGAGCTCTATGGGAGAAATGAACTTCTTCCTTGGATTGCAAGTTCAACAGAAAGCTGAAGGGATCTTCATTTACCAGACCAAATATGTGCAGGACATCTTGAACAAGTTCAACTGTCATGAGTACAAGACTGCTTCAACTCCTATGGACACCAAAGAAAAGATGATTGCTGATGAAAAAGAAGAGCCGGTAGATGAACATGAATACAGAACCAAAATTGGATCCCTGATGTACCTGACTGCAACAAGACCAGATATTATGTTTGCTGTATGTGTGTGTGCAAGATTCCAATCAAATCCAAAAGTCTCCCATATGAATGCTGTGAAGAGAATTTTTAGATATTTGAAGGGAATGCCAGACTTGGGAATTTGGTATCCAAAGAATAAAACTTTTGATCTGGTTGCCTACACAGACAATGATTATGATGGCTGTAACATGAGCAGAAAGTCAACCTCAGGAGGATGTCAATTTTTGGGAGAAAGGCTAGTGTCATGGCGATGCAAAAAGCAGACTACTGTCTCAATCTCCACTGCAGAAGCTGAGTATATTGCTGCATCTGCCTGCTGTTCACAAGTTCTATGGATTCAAAACCAGATGCTGGACTATGGTTTGAATTTTCTGAATACCCCTATTCTTATTGACAATACTACTGCATATTTTACTGTTAAGAATCCAGTTCAATATTCTAAAACTAAGCACATCGAAATCAGACATCACTTCATAAGAGGTTTCAGTGAAAAGGGTTTGATTGAAATGCAAAGAGTTGATACAAGTGACAATTTGGCTGACCTATTCACCAAACCACTTGATAGAACCAGGTTTAACTTTCTTCTGAAAGCCCTGGAAATGATCAATCATGATGAAATCTGATTAAGGATGTGTGCCTAGTTGTGTGTCTCTCTGTGCTAACTGATTATTTTGTTAGAGGTTACACATATTGAATGTTTAGTGAATATGCTTGATTATGTTGCTGAATATGTTAACTGTTATGTGCTTTAGATGATTATATGTGCAAAATTTGACATGATTGATTTGATTGATATGTTTGCCTGTTTATCAGTTGATGTGCATTTGTGATGTTAGAATAAGTGTTCTTGTTATGATTTACTTGTTAGAGTAAGCTTATCTGACATCATTGCTCAATTGCTTAAATATGTGCTCTATCTGATCATTTGATGTTATTAGGATAGGCTAAATCTTGAATGTTGGTATGGTTTGCTTGTCTTGATAATGTTATGTTTGATTAAGATTTGATTATGTTACAACTGTTTATGTCAAAATGAGTCTTATGTCAAAGTTAAATAATAAAATGAAGTTTTCTAATGAATTTTGCATAACTACTTTATTTTGGTCAAAACATGAGCAAGTTGATTAATGGTGTAGAGATATGATAAGATTATTCATTTCAAGCTTTAAAGAAGCTCAAAAGAAGGATTTTTAAAAGAAAAGTCTCTAATTGTTGGTTTTGCTTAAAACTAAGTCATTTGCTCAGTTGGAAGGACATACACGTGTGTATGTTTGGTCCTTAAATCTTTACAAATTCAAAGGATAGCCATTGACCTAAAAAACTGAATGCATTTGGGGCAATTATAACTTGTTTATTATTCCTTTACTTAAAACTATGTCAATAGCTCTGACTTTGAAAGGACATATATTCACATGTATGTTTGGTCTTGTTGACCACCTTTTGGTCAAATAGGATAGCCATTTACCTGACAATAAAGAGATATTGGGGTGATTGAATACTAAACTGAAATTAATTGGGAAATGATAGTACATTGACTACTTAGCCAATCATATGGATTTAATAGGCTAAAAGGACCTTAGTATAGTCATTAACATGTATGGTTGCTTTCCCATGATGATGTAAAATCTAAGGTGATATAAACATAATGAAATGCTAATCTTTATTTGGAGATACATAGTTGTCTTTGCATGTCTCAAGATAAATCTCTCCAAATGATAGGCAGAAAAGTTATTACCCACTCATACACAAGCCTGTTGTTATTTGGTCAGCCAAAAATGAAACATCTTTAATATGACAAAGAACATGCTTTAAGAAAAAATGAGAAAATATCAAAAACAAGGAGAAGAATGAATAAATCAACCAAAAGTTGAAAAATGTTTATATTTTATCAAACAAGAGGGTTACAACAAGAACTACAAAGATGTTGACATAATCTGTCTCATCTTGAATGAAAGGCCTGTTACTTAACAGTAAGTCCAACGTTCAACCTCTATAAAGGTTTGAGAAGAGATGTGAGGCATCATAGCACAGTGTTGACCATTAATGCATTATGCTACTAAATGAACCTTAATCATATCACCAAAGAAATGAAATTCATGCTAAGCTAGACCTGCTGTTAACCTATCTATGTTGTCATAATAATGCTGAGAATGAAGTATTGAGAAAGCTACTTCGTCAATATGATCCCATTCTTGAGATCTTTTCAGAAAATGGAAGAAACTGTTTTGAAGAGAAATTCAACTGAAATTTGATCTCTAAATGCAACATTTGCTCTTAAACTATGGTCTTTAATGAAAAATATATGATGACAAGTGGTTTAAGTCAAAAAGTGTTGCATTTTGCCTTTTATAAGTTGAATATGTAAGTTCGGGTAAGGTTTGATGTTTTATAACCTTTCCGGGCACAAAACAGTTGAATATGATTGAATATGTACTTTCGGGTAAGGTTTGATGCTTTATGATCTTTCCGGGAAAGCTTTGTCATTTTTGACTTAGTTTATGATTTTCGGGCATGCTTTGAAGTGTTTACACTTTCCGGGTAGAGTACACAAGTGTACTAACTTCCCGAGCAAGCTTGAAATCTTGAGATGAATATGTGTTATAGCTAGCTTTTAAACAAGAAATTCTTGTTTCGGGCAAGCTTTGCATTCTATATGTTGATTGTTAGTTCAAGCACACTTTGTGAACTTAGGCTAGTTCACCGAGTAAGCTTTGTGATTTGTGTGAATATGTACTTAGGAAAGGTCTTTTAACCTTTCCGGGCACACTTAGATATTTTTATTTGAGTTTGTCATTTTCGGGTATGGTGTGATATGTTGAAATCTCCCGGGTAGACTAAACTGTTTAGTTTAGTTCTCAAGCGTACCTGATGATTGAATATGTGTATCCTTGTAAGCTTAAGGCTAACATAGGTGATGCGGGCAAGATCTTTGAAATTTTAGACTATAGCACACTTAAATGCTTATATGTTCAATTTCATTTCTAGCATGCTCTGTGATGTTTGTGTTTATGATTTCGTTGAAATTACAAGTGTTTTCGGGCAAACTTTGTTTTCCGGGCACACTTTATATTTCAGGTACACTTTTGTTCCCTAAATATACTTGGTAACTTCAAAATTTGACTTTCCGAGTACACTGTCTACTAGAAGTCCTTTCCGGGCACACTTTATACTCAAGGAAGGTTATTCGGGTATACTTTGCATAAGAAGGTTGTTTGGGCACATTAAACATTGTGAATGTTGCTCGGATACACTATGCTTCCAAGTATGCTTGATTGAATATATTTTAGTATAATTGATTGAATATGTTTCTTATTATGTTAGGGTTTATGCTTGATTGAGCTTTTAATTTAAATTTAAGAAATTTATATGGGTATCTTAATTGATTCCTAGCAAGAATGTTTATTTGATATTTTATAATTGATTGTTTGTCTTGTGATTAAGTTCTCAAGAAATCTGGTATTTCGGGTAAGCTTTCTTCATAGTGTCTTGACTTTAAATTACTTAGTTTGACCAAGCAAGGTTAGTGAGTGAAAAAGGATCGGGCAAACTTTGTGAATTTAATAATAATGAAAAATTTTATCAAGCAAGGTTTAATATTTTATCGGGTAAGCTTTGTGTAAGTGGAAGTATACCGAGTAAACTTTGTAAAGATTTACTTTTCCGAGTAAGGTTTGCTAAACTTAAAAGATAAAAATGTTTTAAAATATCAAGTGGATAATGTTACTGTTTGACAGCTATTACTCACTAAATGACAAAAAGCATTTAAAACCCACTTTCAAAAGGTATATAAGAGGGAGTTAGAAACATTTTCAACATTATTTTTCTCTCTCTCTCCTTCCACTGCAACTGCTTACTCACAAAGAAACCCAAACCGACTTATCACATTCGTCTTTAATCCAAACCCTAATCTGTATCAGCCCTCTATTTTTGAATCGGTAAGCAATAACAATGTGTTTTCCGATCATGATTAGACTATAATGGGCTTTGATTATTTATTTGATTACTAATACTCTGTTTCTGTGTTTAGGTTATAAATTTGTCGAAGAACAGGTTCTTGATGATTTCTCTATCTTTCTTCTACATTTTTATACCTTGAAATTACTTAAAGTAGTGAACTTTATGACTAATTTCATTTTGAATATGTTTGATTGTATTGTTCAGATATGGCAGAAGAAGAACAACCCAAGTACTTCTTTAAAAAGAAACACAATATGTGTGCACTTTTGCAAGTTACACCTGACATCGAGCCAGTGGCGAGAATGATTACTTGGATGGCTCGATCGAATGTTAGTTTTGCCTTCACTGAATGTCCAATCATCTACAGAAATCATTCACTAGATTTCTGGAGATCTGCAAGATACGTTGATGACATTAATGGGAAAATAATCGAAGCAACATTAGCAAGACAAGAAATTCAAGTGACAGAAAGAATGATTAGAAGATGCTTGCGGTTGAATGATGATGATCATAATTCAATAAACTTCAATACAGCTCACTTGATGAAGATATTTGAGTAGACAATGGGTTATCAAGGAACTCTACATGTTGGACAATTTCAAAAGGGGATGTTCCCTATGTTGTATGGATTCCTTATTCATCATGTGATACAGGGGTTTGCTCCACGAAAAGGATCATGGACTCTGATGAGTCGTGATTTAGCAAATGCCACTGTGGGGATTATATATGATTTGCCATTTAATTTCTCAAAGATGATCTTTGAGGGATTAGTATCAAATTTGAAGAAGACTGACGTAGATAGATTTCTGCAGTATCCAAGGTTCCTACAGATAATCTTTAATCATGAATTACAAGATCTACCCACTATTGGCATTACACACCTTCTGCAGAATCCTGACACATACAGAAGAATCAGAAATCCAGGTGTTGCCAATAGATTTGACTCAAACATTCCGTTTGAGATCTTGCCATGGTTGTTGGACCATGACTTGGATGTGATGCCGGTGCCTGAGTTGAGCTCAGATGAGGAAGGAGGGGAAGATGATTCTGGAAGTGATAGTGATGACTCTGATGGAAATGATAATGTTGAGGATGGAGATGAAGGAGGAGCTGGAGGAGCTATGATTATTGGTGCACAAGTTCAGGGGGAGCAACCTGAGAATCAAGAACAACCCATTCCACCACCACCACCCATAGACCAACCCATTTTACCATCACCACCACAAATTCCACTACACCAAACCACTCAATCCCCACCCCAAACCCTTAGCCAATCACAACCTGAAACATCAACTCATATATCCACAACACCACAACCACCACCAACATCTAGCCCAATTCACTCAGACCCATTTATTCCAAGCCCACCTCATACACAGTCACCACCACAATACATATTCCAACCTCAAACCACAACCCAAGAACAACCTGAATATGAACCATTCACCTCTTCCCCAACAGATACATTTCAAAGAAACTTGGATTTATTGCTTGAAAATGCTGAATTGAGAAAGAGGAATGAGGAGGTTACCAATGAGAATGTAATGTTGTTAGATCAGTTGGTACGTGCAAAATTGAGAATTCGAGCCCTGGAGCAGGAGGTTGAGAAGACCTCAGCTGCCCCAAAACAGGGGGAGAATGAGAAGATGCCAACTGACTCTGTTGAAAATGTTGAAACTGAGAAGGAGATGGATACAAGTGTTGAAACTGTGGATGCTTTAAAATTGATTTTGAATGTTTATGATAGTGAGGATGAGGATAGTGAGGAGAGGAGAATTGAAGAGATAGATTATGAAGCTAATATGTCTGATGGTGCAGAACAGGATTATGATGTGAATGATGAGATTGTGAGAGTAGTATGGAGTGAGGAGGATATTGAGGCAAGGAATGAAAAGGAGATTGAAAATGAATCAGAAAATGTGAATGATGAAGTGAGAAATGAGAATGAACCTGAAAAGACAAATGTTGAAGAGAATATAGCTACTGATGTCTTGACTGACATAGCAACTGATGTCCTAACTGACATTCAGACTGGAGTAGAGACTGAAGTAATGAATGAGGGAGATACTGCTACTGAGGAGTTGATAATCACTGAACCAGAAAATGAACAACATGAAAGCTTCAAGACTGTAGAGTACGATGAGGAAATGGATGAACTAGAAAGAGATATTGATAATTTCCCTCCAGAAAGTAAAGAAGAGTTGAAGAAAAGATTGGATAAGGGTAAAGCAAAGGTCACTGAAGAAGAGCCTGTTAAGGCATATCCAGAGAAAGATATTTTGTTTACAGATGATGCTAAAGCTGCTACTGCTGCCTTGAAAGAACAAGAAAATATTATGAGAGAGACAAGGGAAAAGGAGATACTGGCCCAAACCCTGACTTCAGAGGAAATGGCAGAGCAGGAAGCCTTGATCAACCAAGCCAATATAGAAAAAGAAATCATTGATGAAGTGGCTGATCAAGAAGTGATTGAGGAGCTGATTAAGTTAAGAAGAGTTGAGGAAGTAGACAACTCTTTGGCTATGGTGGTTAGTATGTCTCAAACACAAGGTCAACCTGAAATGGGCCGAGCAAGTAAAAGAAGATCTAAAGAAGAACCCAACTGACAGCTGGTCTGAAACGATAAATGTGACTCAACCTCAAAAATCAGAAACACTTCGACAGAAGAAAGAAAGACTTTCAAAACTTCACGAAGAATTTGCTGAGAAAGTCAACAGATTTGCCAAGATTTACATGAGAAGAAAGAGGGCATATGAACAATCTGAGCATGAGAGACTTGCTAAGAAAGGCAAGTGGGATGATAAAAACAAGTATTTTGTACAAACTCCAGATGATGAAGCAAGCCCAATCAGGGCAGTCCCACTGCAAACCTTGCAACCAGGTGAAAGGGTTCAAGGTGTTCCTGATGTGCCTAGTAGAACTGAACCAAATCCAGAGCATCCACCCTCTGATGAACCCAAGATTGATGTTGTAAATGATTTAACTGAAGAGGAGGATGAGTCTGAGGATTCTGATAATGATGATAATCCTGAGGATGATCAAGGAAAGAGTGCCAAGACTACTGATGTTGTGCCCCCACAAGTTGTAATGACTAATGAGCAAAGGGAAAACATTGAGTTGAGTATGAAGGAAGCCAAAAGGAAAAATCCATTGGTTGTGAAGCTAAGAAGATATGGGATAAGTTTTGAAACATTGGCTGATCTGGATGAAGATCAGTTGCAAAAGAGACTTGACAAGGAGAGGGATGGTTTCAAGAAAATAATAGAACAAAAGAATAGAGACAGCCAGAAATTCAGAGAATATCTAAGAAGGCATAACTATTCAGAGAAAGACTTGACACACTTTAACTTTGACAAGATTCAAGAACTCTACAACAATGAAAGAGAGAAAGTAAAAGAAAAATATGTCAAAGAAAATGATGAGATTGAAAAGATTGAAGCCTTGAAAAGGAAGTATGGAGGTATGTGTGGTTACCTACTGGAAAGAGTATTGAAGCCTGATGTTGTAGAAAACCTGTCAAGAGAATCTGTGCAGGATCAATACAACAAGTTGAAAAGAAAAAGAAAAACTGAAAAGGGCACAAACTGAGAAGTCTACCAAAGAATCTGAAACATCTGTTGAACCTCCAGCAAAGAAAAGAAGAATTCAGACTTTGAGGGAGAAAATGAAAGAACAGGTCAGATCAGATGAAACCCCAACTCCACAAGAAGTGAAACCTGAACCAGAAGATGAACCTATTGTCCCTTGGGAAAATGAAGAGATGATCAACATTCTGAGGGGCATTATGATTAATCAAAGGGGGATGGATGAAGCCTCATTCAATGCCTTTGAAAAGCAAGAATTGAAAGATCTTTTCTATATACAAAAGACTGATTTGGAGAAAGCTTTGAGGGAGGGTGATAACCTAGAAGCTTTGTTGATGGAAGATTTGTTCCAGCAGGACTGTCAAATAGTCCTGGGATAGCTAAGATGTTGCTCGCTCTTAAGGAACAAGCACGACAGGATGTTGTTGAACTGGCCAACCTCCCACCTGAAATGGTAACTTCAATATACATCAAAACCTTTAATTTGGAGCCTAGCAAACCAAAGAAGTCCATTCCATTCAGGCCTCCAATCTCAAGAAGACATCCACAAGGTGGAAGAGGTGAATCAAGTAGATCTGCACAACAAAGAACAACAAGACCACAATCAGATGTGGATCTTCCAAGAGAAATCTACTTTGATTCTGTAACAGAGTCCCTGAAGGTGATTATGGAAAGTAGGCAACTGAGAGACATTGTTGTCAGAAGTGACTCTCATGAATACACTGAAGAGTAACTGGAAAGGATGGCCACTCTTAATTTGTATGAATATAGAAATAGAAACAGGATGGCTGGAAGACAAATGAATGAACTCTCAAAATTTTTAAAGCAAGAAGCTGAGAGGGGATTCCGGTTTTTAAAAGAGAAAAGGAGCTGGAAAACAATCCAACTTCAAAGGTCAAGAAGGACAGACAACTTGAAAAGAATGGACAGTGCTGAAAGGTACTACAAGATGAATGTCAGAGACAAGAATCCAGTGTTAAACATGAACACATGCATAAGTCTTGAAAGAAGAATGACACGCCCCAACTACACAGTACAAAGAAATGGCATTATAACTGAAGTAGAATAAAAGAAAATGATGACCATTTCTTACTGAGAAACTCTGATGGAAAAGTACTGGGGATTATTCAAGAAAGATGAAGACTTAACTTACTTGCATGATGAGGATCTGATGGACATTAGGGATTTGGTCATACCAGAAAGTCATACACACTACCGAATCCTTGATATCTTTAAAATAAAAGCTGCATCAGTGATAGTAAACAGAAGACAAGCCGCCCACAATGCAAGAAAGAGACAAGAATCATAGATTAGGCTTTGTTTGTAATGTCTTCGGACAGAATTTTGATTATGTAACTTGCTTATGTTATGAATATGCACTTTGATTTTTGATTTGATGTGTATTTTGACTAAGTGTAATTAACAATAGAGATGTTTTGGGTCAGCTGAGGTGTTCCAATCTAGGGGGAGATTGTTGAGTCAAACAATTGACCAAAGGGGGAGATTGTTATGTCAAAGATTTGTTCTAAGAGACATATGGAAGATTGGAATCTTCTCAACCTCCTCAGAATTCGCTAAGTATAGATCCGGGCACACCTTAGACCTCTGAGCAAGCTTTTACTTAACCGGGTACGATATTTTGTCTATCGGGCAAGGTTATCTTCAAGAAGTCTTCTTTAGTGATTATCCGAGCAAGGTTTGCAAATTAGTGTATTACCGGGCAAGGTTCACTAGTTTATGCAGATCCGGGCAAGCTTCACTTTATCAAGAAAGTTTGTTCTTCATAGCCAAGTTAAGTTCACTCCCGAGTAAGCTTTTGGCTAACCAAGCTCATGAAGCCAAGTGATTGGAAGTCCATGCAAGGTATTCTTAATAATTATGGTCCAAGTAGGCTTGATGTTTTTAAGGGAATATTTCTTAGTAACATCGGGCAAAGTTCAACTCAAGCAAGGTACAGTGCTACCAGGCACACTTTGCAAATAAGTTATTCTCTAGCAAAGAGTTGAATAGACCATCGAAGAACAAGGTTGCTCGTAAGGTTTTGTCGGGCAAAGTTTGGCAAAGTCAAGAAGATTGGAGTCTACCCGGTAAGTATTTTACTTGGTAAAATACTCTTCAAATAAAGTCTACCCGGAAACTGATCCCGGGTACACTTCTATGTTACCAAGTCCTGAAGGATGGCAGAGTACACAGCATACTCGGAAAATGGATATTGTCGCAAAGCCTACCCGGAAGACTTGTTTTACACTTAGAATATTTCTGATTATGTAATTTGAATATGTATTTACGTTTGGGGTTTCAAGAAGGAATGACAGCTGTAGTGGAGGTGTCAGGCCTATAAAAGGAATAATTAGGGCATGCCTCCACACACGACATACACAAAAAAGGAATATTTGAGTGTGACAGCTGAATAGAATAGTATGAACATAACTTTCCCATCAAGAAACCCTAAATCGATTATCCTTTGTATGATTAACATTATATGAATGGAAATCTTTTGAGTGAATCTTGTGTGTGTTAGTTACCTTTGATTATAAATTGCAACCACCCTGTTTATTATTGATTCCGCCTTTAATAAACAGTAATCTTTCTAAATATAGCAACCCGTCATTAACTCCCTTGTCGACACATTAATCTCTGTGAGTTATGGCATGATTTGAGTAAGATCCTGCTGAAATCGGGGACCTGACAGTATCGACTGTCGTATAACGAGCTGGGGCCGGCCCCTGATGAAGATGCGCCTCCTCGCTGATGGTAGGTGCGACGGCGGTATTGTCTTGGTGGTGATCCTCTCCTCTCGTGCATATCCTGAAGCATCATCTCTGTAGGGTCTTCTGGGTCCCAAACTTGGTTATTCTTATCACAAAATCTCCACACATCTGGGTTTTGCCCGATTTTTTGAACCATTTGCATGCTTTCGCAATAAACAAAGCTAAGAGCTATCGGATCTGGGCTTCGGGTCCCTTCTCTGTACACATTATAGGCCCCATAAAGGTTATAGATCTAAGGGCCACCAAAAATCGGGGTATTTCCTTTGGCAGTTGCATTTGTCATGAAAAACTTGCAGAATAACATTGTGATGTTGCAATGTATGTCATTCTTCATGCAGTACAGTGCCCAAAGATCCCTCAGGTTAACAACCCCTTCACTTTGACCTCGGGCCACGGCAATGTGACTGAGTAGACGGTGAATGTACCTCATGAGCGGGTCACGTAGTGCTGTGCTCTTTGAGACGCTTGCATTGTATTCCTCAGTACCATAACTCAGTTGTTTCCAAGCCTCTAAACGTGTGTTTCCCGCTTCAGCTTCCTCATCAGCATCTTCATCTGCAAATGTTGTTTTAGCATTAAACCAAATTTCTGATTCAGCTTCCTCAGTCGTGTAGATCCCCAAATCAATTCCCAGTTAGGTGACAGAAGTTGTGTGCCATTCACCCCCACATCTAAACTTGATTGCATCTTCATCCCACATGTTCAATTTCTTCTTCTTTATGTTGAAAGAGGCCAAGAACTCCTTTGTCAGTTCTGTTACTCCCTCTCACGTTTGCTCAAAGACCCTTCTCCACGGCTGTTTCACAAATGTCTTGTATCGGTCCCATTGATTAACATGGCGCAATGTGTTTCTGCAAGCGTAGAAGTTCGGTTACGGAAATCGTCTGTTTAGGTAGGTTAGTCTTGCATTAGCCTGTATGCTCCTTGCACTGCGTCCGGGAAAGACTAAAAATGCATGAACATCGTCCTCATACCCGGCCATCTGCAATTCATACCCAAATTAGTCAAAATTCGACAAAAATTTTCAATGTGCTGGAGCAGAGAGCAAAGCAAGGCGGCATGCTTTCAAAAGCACGGTACCGTGCTGTTGCTGCTGTTCAGTTCCTTTTGATTTTGGCTTTTGGTTGACTAATATTTGACCACGATTCTTGTTGTTTAAGGTACGGCTCGTGTTTTTAATACTAATTTCTACCCTATTCAGATTCGAACCTTCGTTTCCAACCGGTTATAACAATTGGGTTTATTAGTTCGTTGGATATTCATATCAAGATCCAAAACCCAAATTGTTCCTTTCAATTAAATCTTAACAATCAATTATTCAACAATCTATTCATTCTATACTAATAGAATAACCCATATCATTTTCGGGTTTAGACCCGATTTGGTCAATTTGAGATTTTTTGGGTTAAACTAAACCTAGAATGATGAATTTGAACAGTATAATCGTTAAATTAACATAACTTCGGTTCGAAATTGAAGATTTGATAAAGAAATTAGTGTAAGAGGGATTGGTCGGCGGTTTATCGTTCAGAAACGTAGTGGGTGTTAGGGTTGATGGTTGGGAAAAGTTATTTTAATAATTATAAAATCGTAACTGTACTGGGGTTAAAAGCACGGCGCCGTGCTTTTGGAAGCACGGTACCGTGCTGCATGATGCAGACAGTTTTTCTTTGATTTTATTTATTTGTCGAGCTGGTTCGTTTTTAACTGATTTTCTTTGCTGGTTAGTTTAAGATACTAATTAAAAGTCCTAAATTTCATTAAAATATAAAACAAAAAGACATAATTAAACATAGTAGAAATGAAAAATACAACAACAATCCTAGATCCAAACACATAACACTAGCGGGAGCAACTTCAATGTGAAACAAAGTCGGGATTTCGACGACCACCATTCCCGAACAAGTCTTGAATGTGTGGTGGTGCTTGTTTGGCTTCCAAGAGCTCGGAAAGCTTTTTGTCGAGCTTTATGATTTCTCGGTTGAGAAAGTTGATCTTGGAAGCCACATCTTTGTGGTGGCCATCCACAACATGGAAGTTTTCGAACCTAAATAGTTCGACTTTGTTAATGTTGCTTTCAACTTGATCCCACATGATGCATTGTAGCCTCATGACCTCCTCCTCAAGGTATGAGGAAGATCCATGTTGCTTTCCTTTCCTCACTGGCCTCCATTCAACCTTCTTGCTTTCCATTTCAGTAATGTTGTGTTTGGTGTGAATGGAATAGTGAGTTTATGCATGCATTATATAGAGACTGGAAAGTGGAACACGACCCCGTGATTTTGGAAGCACGGCCCCGTGCTGCTAGGGGTATAAATGTTTCCGAGTCAGAGAATTATACGGATTCAGCGCGTATCATGCTGAAGATTCTAGGGTGACCACGGCCTCGTGCTTTTGGAAGCACGGCCCGTGCTTTTTGTCACTGATAATTTTCTTGTATTTTTCAGCAAAATGCGAGAGTTGGAATTCTTAGAATGATGTTTAGTATGTATTTTAGAAGTTTAGTCATCCTAAAAATTACTTTTCATTAAAATTAAAAGGTCCTAGAACAAATACGGGATAAGCCCGGTTTTCCTAAAATTAAGAAAATATTCGGGTTAAGCTCGAAGTTCCTAGCACATTGTGCGTAATGCACTTGTTTACACATAAGAACAGAAAATTAAGTTTCCTAGATGTCCCCTAAAGGTTCTCCTCCTCCGAATGGTCCTGGTGGTGGAAAGTACGTGAAACCGAGAACTTGAAACTGGAGTTGTTCATTAATGTTTTGAAGTTCCGTTTTCATGTTTTCCACTGATTCGGTGAGTTGAACGAGGCGCATTTCAGCAAGGATATTCTTTTCGATGAGTTCCTTGACGAGTTCTTGAAGTTTCAAGAGAAGCTCGGTTTTGGAAACATGGCGAGCATCGTTTCTCGGTTGTTGAGGAACGGGAATTGCTTCAATAATTTCAGTAGGCATGTTGGATTTTCAGAGAGGATTGTTTTGGTTTTGGTTGGTGCATGGAATGCAATGGCAAGAAGTGCCTTTTATAGCCAACTAGATACCTAAACACTGCCCCATGCTTTTGGAAGCACGGCCCGTGTTTTTGCTCTGACAATTCTTTTACAAGCCAGTCTGACTGAGATTTTTGCAGCGAAGATTACGGTCCGGAATTTTTGGCACGGGACCGTGCTTTTGGAAGCACGCCCCCGTGTTTTTGTAGTTTTAATTTTATTTATTTATTATTATTTTTCTTATTTACAAGGCCTAGTTAGTGAAGGTCTTGGCCAGACCTCGTATCTTTAATTTTCTATTCAGGGGGTTGGAGGGTAGGGGTGTTAATCGGGTCAACCCGATCGGGTTTCGGGTTAATCGGGTCGGGTTAGTCGGGTTTTCCTTAAAAAATATCTAACCCGCAACCCGACCCTATTAAGGCTCGGGTTAGTCGGGTTCGGGTTATTCGGGTTTCGGGTTAGTCGGGTCTGGTTAGTCGGGTTAATCGGGTTAACCATGTAACTTTATAATTTTAAGCTATTTTTTGTGTTTGTAACTTGTAAGTTGCAAAATTTCTTATTCCACTCACTTTTTAATTTCTTTTACAAATAATTATATTATAATTACATACATAGGCCTGTAAACGAACCAAACGGACATGAAAAAATGCATGTCCGTGTTCGTTCATTTAACTTTTAATGAACACGAACACTTAGTTGAACAGATATTTGTGTTCATGTTTGTTAGTTAAAAACTAAACATGTTTGTTTATTTAAAATCTAAACGAACAATTCACGAACATAAACAAAAATATTTAAACAAAGATAAACGAACATGAATGACATATATGTGCATACATTAACGAACACAAACATACATAAACAAACATAAATGAACACATTTAAATAAACAAAAACAAACAAATATTAAACATATTAGGGTGATATAATTTCTAAATGGAAATTACATTTAATAATTTTCTATTAATATATAAATGAACAAGAATGAACGTAAACCAACTTAAATGAACAATCATAAACGAGCGTTCACGAACATAGATGAATGAGTGAAACATGTGTTCATGTTCGTTTGTTTAATTAAATGAGCACAACATAAATAAACTTTCCATGAAATGTTTCATGAACAATCAGAATAATTAACTTCTTTATAAAGCTTTCAATATGGCCTTAATAGTGCTTATTTCATCTTTTTATCATTGTATTTAAAGTTAAGTATCACCACTAATCGGGTTATTCGGGTTAACCCGAAACCCGATTTTTTTTTCCAAAAATGAACCCGAAACCCGACCCTATTAACAATTCAGGTTATTCGGGTTAACCCGAATAAACGGGTTAACCCGAATAACCCGATTAATACTTTTTGACCCTATTAACCCGACCCGAATTAGCTTATTCGGGTTCGGGTCGGGTCGGGTTAATAGGGTTCGGGTAATTTGGACACCCCTATTGGAGGGTTACTACCTCCAAAATTTCTTCAAATGGTCCATCGATATATGGCTTTAACCGATGCCCATTTACTTTGAACTTTTGGCCATTTGAATTTGAAATCTCGACTGTCCCATAATCAAAGACTGGTTCAAAATGTATGGGCCTGCCCATCGTGATTTTAATTTTCCTGGGAAAAGACGTAAACGTGTGTTGTATAACAGTACACGATCGCCAACTTGGAATTTCTTGTTTCCTTTTAAATGGGCGTCGTGCAGGCGTTTAGTCTTTTCTATGCAAGACCGAGAATTTTCTTACGCTAATGTTCTCAGTTCCTCGAGCTCGTGAATTTGATCTTCCTAGTTTATGCCGGCGGACGTTAGATCAAAGTTTACTACTCTTAGAGCCTAGTAGGCTTTGTGTTTTAATTCTACTGGTAGATGACATGCTTTCTCGTAAACGAGTTTGAAGGGTATCGTTCCTATGGGGGTTTTGTAAGCCGTCCTGAGGGCCCACAAAGCGTCATCTAACTTATCTGCCCAATTTTTACGATTCATCCCTATGGTTCTTTCTAAGATCCTTTTGATTCCACGATTCAAGACCTCTACCTGCCCACTAGTCTGAGGGTGATATGGTGTTGCCAGTCGGTGGTGAACTCCATATTGTGCTAAGACTTTGTCCATTAAAGTATTACAGAATTGAGTACTGTCACTAATTAGGGCTTTTGGAGTGCCGAATCGTGAAAATAACTTTTTCAGAAATCGTACAACTACTCGAGCATCGTTAGTCGAAAGAGATTGTGCTTCTACCCATTTAGATACGTAGTCGACTGCTACAAGGATGTATTTATTTCCGAACGAGTTAGGAAATGGGCTCATGAAATCTATTCCCCATACATCAAAGACTTCACAAATTTGAATGCCTTTCTAAGCCATCTCATTTTTGGCTGAGATGTTCCCGGCTCTTTGACAAGCATAGCATGCTTATATTAAAGTATGTGTATCTTTGTATATGGTGGACCAGAAGAATTCTGCATCAAACACTTTTCTGACCGTAGTGGCGGTACCGTGGTGCCCATCAGTTGGTCCTTCATGGCATTGTTTGAGAATATATAAGGCTTTCTTTCCTGCTACACACCTACGCACAATCTGATCGGCACTTATCCTAAACTAGTATGGGTCTTCCCAGAAGTAGAACTTAAGGTCGGAGAAGAATTTCTTCTATTGTTGATGAGTAAGTCCTTTTCTTAGGATTCTACAAGCTAGGTAGTTTGCGAAGTCGGCATACCAAGGACTTTTGTCTTTCTCCTCTATGACTGCTTGGATGCGCATGAGAATTTCATATCGGAAATTATCGTTGATAATTTTCTTGTGAAGTTCTTCTGAAGCTGGGCATTCTAAACGTGAGAGGGGGTCTGTGGCGACATTCTCTGCTCCGTTTTCGTCTTTGACTTCTATGTCAAATTCTTGGAGTAGTAGGATCCATCGGATAAGTCTGGGTTTGGCATCTTGCTTATTGAAGAGGTAACGTATTGCAGCATGGTCGGTGTAAATTATGGTTTTGGAATGAACGAGGTATGATCTAAATTTTTCAAAGGAAAAAACTACCACTAGTAACTCTTTTTCTGTTGTGGTGTAGTTTTCTTGTGCATCATTAAGAGTCTTACTAGCATAGTAGATTGGGTGAAAGTGTTTTTCCTTGCATTGTCCGAGTACGGCTCCAACTACAAAGTCACTTGCATCGCACATGATTTCGAATGGAAGGGTCCAATCTGGTGTAGTCATGATTGGTGCGTTGACAAGTTTGTCTTTAAATATGTTGAATGATTCAACACATTCTTAAGAGAAGACGAATGGTGTGTCTTTCTCCAAAATTTTGGTTATAGGTCTAGCAATTTTGGAGAAGTCTTTTATGAAGCGGCGGTAGAAGCCTGCATGACCAAGAAAACTTCTAATGGCTCTGACTGAAGTTGGTGGTGGAAGTTTGGATATGGTTTCTGTTTTGGCCCTATCAACTTCAAGTTCGTCTTGGGATATCTTGTGACCGAGAACAATGCCCTCTTTGACCATAAAGTGGCATTTTTCCCAGGTGAGTACTAAGTTTACATCTTCACACCTAGCCAACGTTTTGTCTAGGTTTTTCAGACAATGATCGAAGGATTCTCCAAAGACTGAGAAGTCGTCCATGAATACTTACATAGAGTGTTCGATAATTTCATGAAATATGGCCACCATGCAACGTTGGAAGGTGGCTGGAGCATTACATAGTCCAAATGGCATTCTTCGGTAGGCGAAGGTTCCGTATGGACATGTAAAGGTGGTTTTCTCCTGATCTTCAGGAGCAACGGGAATTTGGAAATATCCGGAAAATCCATCAAGAAAACAGTAGAACATTTTTCCATATAGTCGTTCAAGCATTTGATCGATGAAAGGAAGTGGAAAATGATTTTTTCTTGTGGCGTCATTAAGCTTCCGATAGTCAATGCAAACTCGCCAGCCTGTGATGGTCCTCATTGGTATTAGCTCATCCTTTTCATTCATTACGACCGTCATTCCTTGTAACACCCCGTAACCGCAGCGGAAACGTAAACGGGATGCAACAGACGCATCTGATATCAACAGCATTGCTTATAAAGAAAACACCACTACATTATTTTATAACGTATTACATTGTTCCGAGTTTCGTTACCGTCTAGGCGTTAACACATAAGTTTTACCGATAGTACGTTAACATATTTAATACAAAATAAAGATCCTTAAGCTTCCACAAAATAGCACACATCATCAAACACGTATCACTCATTCCAATTTGGGTGTACCTAGAAAGCATGTAAAGAAAACGGGTCAACTACGAATAGTTGGTGAGTTTCACTAATTTAAATAAACCATGACAAATCATTAAAGTAATCATATATTAGTGATGAAATTATGCTGAGCCCACAAGTGAAACCTCTGTTAACCCAGAGACACATCCAATAACCTCTGGGGACACTGTTAACCCAGAAACACATTTAATAACCTCTGGGGACACTGTTAACCCAGAAACACATTTAATAACCTCTGGGGACACTGTTAACCCAGAAACACATCTAATAACCTCTGGGGACACTGTTAACCCAGAAACACATTTAATACCCTCTGGGGACACTGTTAACCCAGAAACCCATTTAATAACCTCTGGGGACACTGTTAACCCAGAACACTGTTTCGGGCCTTACAATGTTAACAACTCAGACAATTACCATCTTAATACATTACCGTACGATTCCCGTACAATAAACATTATATAAATACACTCATTTCCATGCGATCAGCATATACTTAAACATTTTGATAGAAACATGCTTTCCGCCCCGGGAAAATATTTAAAACAGTTCAGTAAAAAGGGGCTCGTGAAACTCACCTTCTCGTGAGTCAGTATGTAGTACAGTGAACAGCTATGAGCCTGAATCTGTAATATGATACCTAAGTCGTTACTATACAATTTCCATAAATTAAATCCGTGTCAACCGGTACATCTGGGGACACTGTTAACCCAGTACTGTACTCGATCCGGGGACAATGTCAACCCAGGGACACTTCTCAGGACTCAGATTGTGATATCATTTAGAGTTCTTTAGTCAAAACTACCATTAGTTTGTTTCCCGTTTTGCGTGCCTAGCACGGTTATCCGTTTTTATGTTTTCAAAAATGAGTTTGGTCACACACGACCCGAAAATAGTGGTTACTGATATTTTAATTAAAGTGGTGAAATTAGAGCTCGGTTTAGACACCCCGTTTGGCCGCGGGGCCCGTTTCCGTCTTTAATACACCGGAAACTGGTAAATCGGGTAAAATTACCCAAATCATCCGAATTATTTTCGGATGATTTATTTTTACTTGACTAACTTAGTTTCATGAAAATAGTCCATTTTTAGGGTTTTTATACACCAGTCAGCTCGCTTAGGCGAACTTTGCCGGTTTACGCGTTTTAAGCTTTAAAAGTTTGTTTTTATGTTCTTTTTAGCACAAATAATTATCCGTTTAGTCTCGGATCTTGAAATTTTGCACAAAACACTTTTTGACAGTAAGGAATTTTATAAAAATATTTCCAGAATTAATTTTTATATTTAACATTTATTTATCTATTTTTAAACGTCATTTAAACACCAAATATGTCGAAAATATCAAACGACCTTAGAAAAATCCCAAATTTTCTGGGATGACCCCTGCCATCCACATAGTTCCCTGTAATTTTTCCAGAACCAAAATCTCATTTTTCATGCCATTTTCACCAAAACCGAGCTAGAAAACTCTAGAACTCGTTTTACCGAAAAGCCTACTTAGACTTCTCCAACGGATCTGAAATTTGGTGTGTGACTTTTATATGTTATAAAAAGATTATCTGGAATTTTCCAGAATTTTCATGATGTTTAACTATTTTTCATCATTTTTAGCCAAAACCGAGCATTAAATTCACCAAATATTCATCCTTTGTCCAAAAATTACCAAATTTTCACAGATCTCTTATTTTCATGTTTAGATCATCTCTGTGAAATTTCATGAGCCAACTCTAAGTCTATCACAATCTGTCCAAATCATACAAATCATACGAAAAACCGAACTACCTTGTGTTTCTAGCTTTAGATCGCAAAGATCTTGCTTTATAGCCTTTGCTAGCAACTAGATATAACACCTACAAGCACAACAACACCACACCAAGCAAGTTACACCCTCAATCAAGCCATTTCTTTCATGGTTTCGGTTAAGACATCCAAACAAAGATTTTAACCGTAAAAATTCGTTTTTGACTCTTTTAACTCCTTTCTTGGACCAAGATCCCTTGTATAACTTGTATACATCACTTGATCATGCAAGAATTGGTTTCATCTCGGGTTCTCACCCATTTTTCATTTGAAACCTCATTTTCTTGTAAATGACTCGAGAAAAGAAGATGAACACGACTATAATACGATCTTTACCTCGGTTTCTCTTGTTGAAAAGCTTGGTTTTTGGTTCTAGATCTTGAGAGAGTAAAGGGATTGTTGGAGGGTGTTGTGAAAAAAAGAAAAATGAAATGAAATGAAGCATAGTGGTCCGATCGGACCATATTGGAGGGTGGGGTGGGACCCACATCTTCATTTTAAGCCACATATTCAGATTCTCGTAATCTGATAATGTTTTGGATAATCTGGTTCAGTTCGTTTTTCGGTTAAACGTTTAATTCGGCTTAAAACGAGGCTAAAACGGTCGTTTTTCGGCTTAAAAATGAAATTTATATAAAACCGATTTAAAAATTTAAACCATGACATTTATTAACTTAAAACATCATAGTATTAATAATTGTGCATCTTTTTCGGCTTGATCGATCGTCTCTTGCTTGGTTTGGTATTAAATGTTTCGTTTAACGTACCGACGTATCATTAAATCGAAATCCTTTTTCTGTGCTTTAATTCACTTATCCCGAAGCTTTAATACTTCGCAAACATCACTAAATATTATATATTTCGTCTATAATGCAATCCCCGATCGTTCGGGCTTCAATAACCGTTAATCGGTTAATCGTATTTCCAATATGATTAACTGTATATTCGAGTATAATTCGTACTATGAATCATACATACTTGTATAAACGCATCATAATTCACATAATCATTATTAAATAACACATAAATAGTATATACCGGTTAGGGTATACCTGGTTTTGCCGGAATCGTTACATTCTCCCCCCGTAACAAAAATTTCGTCCTCGAAATTTTACGCGTCGATTACTTCCTTTTGAGGAAACAGGTAGGGGTATTTCTTTCGAAATTCGTCTTTTCGTTCCCAAGTATATTCTGGGCCTCGTTGCGAATTCCATCTAACTTTGACCAACGAAATTTTATTGTGTCTAAGTTGCTTGATTTTCCCGTCTACAATTTCTATGGGTTCCTCTACGAAATTAAGCTTATCGTTTAATTGGACACCCTCTAGTGGTAATACCGATGTCTCATCCGACAGACACCTTTTCAAATTCGATACGTGAAACACGTTGTGAACTGCACTTAATTCATCGGGTAGTTCTAATCGGTAAGCTACGGGACCGATTTTTGCTGTAATATCGAATGGTCCAATATATCTCGGGGCTAACTTCCCCGCCTTGCCAAATCTAACCACACCCTTCCACGGTGATACTTTCAAATACACCTTATCACCTTTCTCAAATGACAACGGTTTTCTACGGGTATCGGCATAACTCTTCTGCCGATCCCGCGCGGCCTTCAGATTGTTCCTAATTTCAAGGATTTTGCTGGTCGTTTCCTGGACCAGGTCTGATCTAATAACCTGTGTGTCACCCACTTCAGTCCAGCAGAGTGGTGATCGGCACTTCCGCCCATACAATGCTTCGTAAGGTGCTGCCTTTATGCTGCTATGGTAACTGTTATTATAGGAAAATTCAACGAGTGGGAAATGTTGATCCCAATTTCCCTTAAAATCCAGTACGCACGCACGAAGCAAATCCTCCAGGGTTTGAATGGTCCTCTCAGACTGACCATCGGTCTGAGGGTGGTAAGCTGTGCTTAGATCAATACGCGTTCCCAACGCTTCTTGGACAACTTGCCAAAGATTGGAGGTGAAATGGCTATCCCGATCGGAGATGATCGAGATGGGTATACCATGACGAGACACAATTTCATTTATATAAATCTGCGCAAGTCTCTCGGTGTTATAATTATTTCTAATCGGAATAAAATGTGCCGACTTGGTTAATCGATCCACGATTACCCAAATTGCATCGTGTCCACGGGACGTCTTAGGGAGATGTGTCACAAAATCCATCGTGATTTGCTCCCATTTCCATTCGGGAATTTCCGGATGTTGTAACATCCCCGAGGGTCTCTGGTGCTCCTTCTTAACCCTCGCACACGTCGTACACTTGCCGACGTATGTGGCTATGTCCTTTTTCATACCCGGCCACCAGTAGAACTCCTTCACATCCTTGTACATCTTATCCGATCCCGGATGTATGGAATATTTCGATTTATGCGCTTCGTCCATGATTAATTCACGAAGGTCATGGAGGGTCGGGATCCAAATCCGATTTTTGAAATAGAGAATTTCGTCCACGCGCTGTTCGAAATTCTTCTCGTTACCGTAAAGTCCCTCTTTTTCCATTTGTTCCTCTTTCAACGCCTCACGTTGAGCGACTCGAATCAGATCCGAAAGGTTCGACTGGACTATCATCCCCAGCGCTCGCACACGCAATGGCTTAACTCGATCCTTCCTACTCAAGGCATCGGCTACGACGTTAGCCTTGCCGGGGTGATAACGGATGTCACAGTCATAGTCGCTTAACAACTCGACCCATCTTCGTTGCCTCATATTCAGTTCTTTCTGATCGAATATGTGTTGCAAACTTTTATGATCGGTGAAGATGGTGCACTTTGTACCGTAGAGATAATGTCTCCAGATTTTAAGTGCGAAGATAACTGGTCCCAGTTCTAAGTCATGAGTAGTGTAGTTTTTGTAGGTTCCTGGACGGATCGTACACGGGATGTCGCTATCTGCGCAGGTGCGGAATCCCTGCGTAGGTAGATACTAGCGTAGAATACGTATAAAACAAACACACGAGCAATAACCGAAACACGTTATATTGATAACCCGAACACGTGACACGAGGTCACTATTACAGACTCTTACTTGTAAACACGTAACACTCACTGAAACGAAAACCTAACCAAACTCTCGAACTCACTTCCTTCCGAACTGTTACGGTGAACAGTTTATATAAACACGACAACTTCGCCTCAGGCGAAGTTGTCCATAACTTCGCTTGTTCAACAAGTTCGCCTGAGCGAACTTGTTAACAACTTCGCTTGTTCAACAAGTTCGCCTAAGCGAACTTGTTGACAACTTCGCTCGTTACATAAACATAAACATAATCAAAAACATAATTACATTACAGACTCGATTACAATCGTTAGACTATGAACTACTGACAAACATGTACCAACAGACTCCCCCTTGGCAGTAGCTTCATATCTTGATCTTCAAAGCTTGAGTCTTGTAATCTTGTACCTTTACGCGTGCGCTCCTTCTCTAACACATACAGACACCACCCTTTGATATTTCCTTGCTTGATCCTTCCAAGCAGGAATGTAGAAGATCTTCTTTTCGTTTAGCATCTTCAGATCAGCTTGCGATAGATTAACAAGATGCATCGGGTCGTAAACCCTAAGCACTTCTTGTTCATCCTCATCTTCCATTACCGCCTCCGCTGTTTCACAATCCACGAACCACCATTTTAGGTCTTTGAGCACGTCCTTGGGCATAAGCTTCATCGGTACTTCTTTAAGGCACCGGATCGGTTTATACTTCATAACCATCCAAGGCTTTCCATCAGCTCTCAAACCTCTATCCTTGTCTTCGACAAGTTTCCCCTTTTGTGGTTTCAGCAGCTCAAACTTCTTCTCCTTAATGCTCTCTTTCCATACGATCTTTCCGATGACTCTAGCCATGTTATTGTCACTTCGATTTATCAACCCCAATCTGGCTAAGTCTTTAACCTCACATTCAGGCAGTGTGTTTAACGATCTCAAAGTTCTCCTGAAGTACTGAATCCCGTCATATCTTTTGATCACGAAGAGCCGCAGCTGCTCATCATATATCCAGCAGATAATACCTTTCTTTGCTTCAGCGTATCCCTTAATATTGTAACTCTTTTTGAACATTTTAGGGACCGCCGGTTTCTTCGTCTTTACGAACCATTGAGCACAACCTTCCTTCCAATTCGGCTGCTCTTCCCATTCAGTATCTTCCATAACTGTCTCATCACCCATATCGGGCATCTCAACCTCTGGAATCTCGTGTTCAATATCTTCATCTACTATCTCCCCTTCTTCTATCACACTCTCAACAATAATTTGCTCACCGATCTTCTCAATCTCATCACTCGGCAGCACATCTTCTTCAAGCATAAAATCATCATCATCATCTAGCTCTTTCAACGCGTCGATTACATCATCAACATCATCATCATCACCAGCTGCGCTTGTAGACTCCCCCTCAGCTGTGGAAGTACCAAGAGCTATAGAAGTTCTTGGCAGCTCACCACCTGCACCTTCCGGTGCATTGGGATCATCGTCATGATCTTTTCTCCGTTTTGTCCTCAACTCATCTCCCCTACAGCTCATCTCCCCCTGAGATGCCAAGAACGCTTTCATAGCGTCTATGATCTTCCCATGCTCGACCAGGAGGGAGGCCTGTAGTTGGTTTGCTTCCACTAGGCTTTGAATGGTCTTGGACTGCTCAGCTACAATCCTCTCTAGTGAAGCTATCCTTTCGGAGTCTGAAGTAGGCGTTGGAGTTGGCGGGACATCAGCAGCAGAAGTGACCGCAGGTGGTACACTTGGTAACCCTGCAGTAGTAGTAACTGCAGTTGTGTATAACTTCGCCTCAAGCGAAATTAAGCACCAGGCGAAGTTGCGGATAACTTCGCCTAAACCCTAACTTCGCCTAAACCCTAACGGCGACTGTCCAGATTCCAACACCGGAAATCCGGTGTTTTCGGCTAAGTCCGACGATCAAGAACATCAATACACATGATATTAAGGATTTGAAGTTGAAAAGGATGTCCATGCACACGTTAACACAAGTTTTTAAGATTTCGGTTTCGAAGGTCCGACGACCCGAGGTCTCGAACCGGGTAAAAACGATCAAGAACGAACAAGTTTGTGAGAGATATCGACAACACATACCCTCAATGATAATAGAAACTTGAAGCAAAGATCGAAATCGGAGATAAAAATCAAGTTCGCCGGAGCTCTCGCAATTTCGCCGGAAAACTCTCAAGTTCGCTGATATATAATGAAGTTTACTGTTGAAAATCACCTTATATAGGGTCAGAGTTGGTCAGGCGAAGTTAAGGATAACTTCGCCTAGGCGAAGTTAAGCACAAGTTCGCCTGATTCAACAACTTCGCCTATCTTTTCAGAATCAACCTTTTAAGTTTGAACATTTTGCAATTAACATTTGAAAGTTTCATAAAGAGTTAAACAAAAATGATCAAGTCTAAGTAACCAGTTATAAAATAATACTACTACAAAAAATAGGAAAAAAACTTATAAAAAATTAACGAATAAGGGATCAAATTTCAGTCTTGGTAGGGACAGCTATGTTTTAGAAAAGATCCTAACAGGAATCATACTAACTACGCGACTGTCACATAGATCCGTGTTTAGCTGTATTATGACATATAGAGACAGGTTGTAAGCAGGTAATATACTTAAGATGGTTTTCATCGTTTCTGTGATACGAGTTAGGTTCAATTAATCCTTAAAATTTAAGTGGGCAACAACTCAGAAATATTGATGCCTCCTATCTATCCTCAAAGCGTATTTGGCTTTCCCCAAGTCACCCCGAATTGACTTCGACCCATAGTGTCTGATTAACTTGTATGTATTCTTCTTCTGTTTCCCGTTCTTCATCTTGCTCTAAGATAGAGAAGTCTTGAATTTATGATCACTAATATGTTACAATAACTCAAATTTTTTTTTTTTTTTTTTTTTTTCAACATAGACTTCAAAGTAGAATTTTACTGCAAGTCCCGAATCTGGATCACTGCAGTGTCTTGAAACGCTTTCTTCACGGGAATCAGAACACACATGGGCTCGTGTATGACTGGGTAATCGCTTTTCTGCCTATCATTCGAAAAGATATATATGAAGACACGCAAAACTCTTAAGGAGTTTCCACGTAAAATCAAGTAAAATTAGTTTGTATCACATCTACTTTTACGCACCATAAAAAGTTACCATGACATACAATGATTGTCCTAAAGCCTTTTAAGCCTAATAACTTCACCAGTTAAGCACACACAATCAGTATATATATCATTTTCCAAGGTTAGATCAATTTTCTGTTAAACATAGCACATTTACTTCATACGAAGTAATAGACTTGAAAAGTAATTTCATTTCCCAAAAAAATTTTGACTTCAATCGCCCCGTTCACGTCAAAGTTTTCAGGTAAACGGCAATCCTTAAGATCCAATGGATCAACTGGACCGACCACATACAGGTATGTGTTCTTCTAACTAAGTATGAACGACTAATTTTCAGCGATAGAAAGAAAACACATCATAAATCGCCCCGGTCATTTTCAGTCATCTGGTTAATGGCTATCCTCAAAATCTACAAGTAGAAGATGAGGACCAAAACATATCCTAAGACATGTCCTTCCAACTGAGATAACCGACATAATTTTAAGCGATGAGTGACGTTTTTTTTTTTTTTTTTTTTTTTTTAAGACACAAAAGAAAAGCATGGTTACTCGGGATTGATCATCCCGTTTAGCTCAATTAGGTTTTGAAATCTGGCTTTATCAAACGCTTTTGTAAATAAATCAGCGAAATTCTCGAGCGTATCGACTTTTTCGATCTTAATCAGTTTCTTCTCAGCACAATCCCGTATGAAATGATGACGAATGTCAATATGTTTGGTTTTACTATGTTTCACGGGATTGTTAATTACTGAGATGGCTGCAGTGTTATCAATTAAAATAGGAGTGAGTAAGAAATTCAGACCATAGTCGCGCAATTGTTGCTGAATCCACAAAACCTGAGAACAGCAGTTGGATGCTGCCATATATTCAGCTTCGCACGTTGAGATTGCGACTGACGTCTGTTTCTTGCACTGCCATGAAACCAATCTTCCACCAAGAAACTGATAACCTCCTGTTGTCGACTTCCGACTCTGATTGCACCCTCCATAATCAGAATCAGTATAAGCAACCAGTTCCACGTCTCCTCCCTTCGGATACCACAACCCTAGCTTCGGCTTGCCCTTGAGATACCGTAGTATCCTCTTTGCACCTTTCAAATGAGATTCTTTCGGATTTGCCTGAAAACGTGCACAAAGACAAACAGCAAACATTATATCAGGCCTAGAAGCAGTTAAATACATTAATGAACCTATTATCGCCAGATACAGAGTTGGGTCCACATCTGCGTCACCATCTGATTCAGCGCCCAATTTGTGATTGACGCAGATTGGAGTGTCGTATGGAGAACTGTCCTCCATCTTGAATCGCTTGAGCACATCATGAACGTACTTCGTCTGATGAATGAACATCCCGTCCTTCTTCTGATCAACCTGCAATCCTAGAAAGAAAGTTAGTTCACCCATAGCACTCATTTCGAACCTTTTCTTCATGACATCCTCAAAATCTTGACACATGGAGACTCTTGATGCATCAAATATGATGTCATCCACGTAGACTTGAACTAGTAGGAAGTCGCTTCCTTCTCTCTTCACGAACAGTGTGCTGTCAATTAAACCCCTTTCAAAACCATTTTCTAGCAAGTAGTCCGATAACGTTGAATACCAGGCACGAGGTGCCTGATGTAATCCATATGGTGCCATGCTCAACTTGTATACGTGATCTGGGAAATCTGGGTCAGGAAAACCCGGAGGTTGCTCAACATACACAACCTCATCCACTTTCCCATTGAGGAACGCACTCTTCACGTCCAACTGAAACACCTTCATTCTCTTACATGCAGCAAACGCCAAAAACAATCTTATCGCTTCCAACCGGGCGACAGGAGCGAACACCTCATTGTAATCAATACCCTCTTGCTGATTAAACCCTTTAACAACCAGCCTTGCCTTGTTTCTAATGATAATCCCCTTTTCATCCCTCTTGCACTTGAACACCCATTTTGTGCCTATAGCATGCACATTCCTTGGTTTTTCAACCAAAGTCCAGACTTCCATCTTCTCGAATTGAGCCAACTCTTCTTGCATGGCCTCGACCCACGAGCTGTCCTTAAGAGCCATTTGATAATTTTTCGGTTCAATCTGGCTAATAAAGCAGGAGTACAAACATTCGTTCATTATACCCGTTTCTTTAATGCTTGTATAAACACAGGTGTGCTCATTCAAGCTACTTCTGGTTTGTACACTGGAGGACACATCACCTATAATATTCTCCAATGGGTGATCTTTGTGAATTCTCGTGGTCGGAACAGCACCGACATGCAAATTATCTTCCAAATTTGAATAGATCTCATCAATGGTTGTTTCTGGCTGAGAGTGAAATGGATTGATAAACTCATCTTCAGGTAAGGCAGCAGGGGTATCAAAAGTGTTTGATGTGGAAGGTTGACTTTTCTCAATAACCTGTCGATGCAATAGATTCTCTTCCTCATCAAGTATCATCTTCGATGCAATTCTTTCTTCTTCTTCAGAAATTTCCAAATTAGGGATGTTAAATGACTTAAACAGCTTAACATAGTCGAAAAGCTCAGCAGGTCCATTGCTTGGTTTTGGCGATTGGTAACTAGTAATGTCGGTGTTACACACCACCTCCACCTTGCAAGTCGACGTATTGAAGACCCGTCTGTTGGGAGTCCCAACAACATAACCGACTAAGATTCCTTCATCGGCTACTTCACCAAATTTCGAATTAGTCTTCAAAATCGAACAAGGAGACCCGAATGGTTCCAGACCGCTCAAGTTGGGCTTCCTTCCATGCATAAGCTCATAGCAAGTTTTTCCAAGTCTCTTAACGGTTAACACCCTATTCAGAACATAGCAGGCTGTAGCAACTGCTTCAGCCCAAAATATCACAGGAAGTTTTGAATCTGCCAGCATAGTTCTGGCTCCTTCAATTAAAGTTCGGTTCTTCCTTTCAGCCACTCCATTCTGTTGCGGAGTATACGGAGCGCTGTATTGATGTTCAATTCCTTTCTGAAGACAGAAGATTTCCATTTCAAAGTTCTTGAACTCTGTTCCATTGTCACTTCTGATGTATTTAACTGATTTACTCATGACGTTCTCAACTTTTGTAATTAGATTCTTCACCATTTGAGCCGTCTCATCTTTCGATTTCAGAAAATATACCCATGAATATCGCGAGTAGTCATCAGTGATCACCAAGCAGTAAGAAGTACCTCCTAGACTTTTTACATTCACGGGACCGAAGAGATCCATGTGAAGTAGTTCAAGAGTACCGGCAATAGAGTTGACCTTCTTGGTGAGATGGGATTTCTTGTGTTGCTTTCCCTTCTTGCATGCTATACATTTGTCTTCAAAGTTAAAACTTTTTAAGGGAACGCCCATCACAAGCCCATTCTTGACAATGAAGTTCATCTTCCGAAGATGAATGTGCCCCATTCTCCTGTGCCACAATTCAGATTCTGATTCGCTTGCCTTCGTCATTAAACACGATTCTCCCGTGGCCATTTCAGTATACCTCATATCCATCACATATGTATTTGTTTCACGTGGAGCTTTCATTACTATCCACTCGTCTGGTATCTGGAAACCAGGCTTCAACACGATCGCTTCATTCTTCGTAAAATGGACAGTGTAATCTTTATCACAAATCTGCGACACACTCAGCAGATTGTGCTTTAATTCCTCCACAAAGTTCACATTCTCAAGTGTCATCCTTCCATTTGACACTGTACCTCTACCAGTAATTCTTCCTCCGCTTTCACCAGCAAAACTAACTCTCGCTCCCTGAACAGGTTTTAAGTCATGCAACAAGTGTTTGTTGCCCGTCATGTGCCGGGAACAGCCGCTATCTACAATCCAAAGACTGTGGGCAGCCCTGTTCAACTGTTCCTGCACAATAAAACAGAGAATTAGAATCTTGGGACCCAAGACCAATTGGTCTTGGATCGATACGTCCCGTACCCTGGCTTTCCAAAGTTAGCATCAGGATAATTCCTGTAAGTCCTGTTAGGAAATCTTCTTGAAGATTGAGTGTGATGCCTTCCAAACCTATGTGAATTGAAAGTGTTATATCTTGTGGTTTGGTTGAAAAACTGAGGTTTGTTTTTATGAAAACTTGAATTAGTTACATTTTGGCATTTTGAAAAGTTTTCATTTTTAGCAGTATCAAACTGATGCTTATTCTCAGTTTTATTTGGCCTCACACCTCTGTATCTCGGAGTCAGAGGGCAATCTGCAACAAGATGTCCTAATTTATTACATCGAAAACAACACCTATACTCCATTTTCTTTTCAAATGTTGGTTTGGATGTAGAGGCAGTGTTACCAGCCGTTCGTCTCACATAAGGTGGGACATACGGGTTGAGTGGAGTACACTTTTTAGAAGATTTATTTTTATCTCCACCGGTGGGTAACACTACCTTCTCTTTCGTCTTACCTGATTCGGACAACTTATCCGAATCCGATGAGACTGGACTCATAACAGGAATATTTTCACTAGAAACAGGCGAACTCGTTTCGCCATTACTAACAGTTGGTTCTTTATATGTAACCTTGATGGGAACTGTCTGAGGAACTTCAAACTCAGCAGATTTCTGTACACTAGGGTTAAAAGTGTAATTATGGTTATACGGTGGTGGAACCTCGTGATAACCAATTCCTCCTCTCTTTGGAGAGGTACCTTGTTCACTAACAAGGTGATCAAGAATAACTGAGGAATTTCGGAACTGCTCGAGTTTTTGGTTCAGTTCCACCACTTTCACCTGGTGGTCAGCAATCTGCTTTTCACGTTCAGCAATAAGTTTAGTCTTTTCTTCTAAAACCTCATAACTTAGGTCAATTACATCAATTTTTTCAGCAAGTTTAGTTTTTAAGCTTTTGACATCTTTTTCACATGCTTTTATTTTAACTTTATAACTGTTTTCTCTTGCCTTAGTAAAATGATGATCTTCTTTAAGATTTTTAAATTCGGCATCTAAACGAACATACTGATCAGTTATGGTCGCAAGTTACTCAGACAAATTCTCACATTTTGTACAAACAGGTTTAGGACTTACCTCGGAGGGTTGACCATCGTTATCTGCCATGAAAGCTTTCTCTTCACCAGTAGCTTTCTCCTCTCCAGTCATCTTCTCACAATCTTCATTTTCTACCTTAGCCATATTCGCCTGCTCACCAGTTTCATTCGCATGTAGGTTCCAGTTGTATTCACCGGCTTCTCTAGACAACATAGCATTGACTTCTTTACTAATCCCAGTAGGCTGTGCAGACCGGCCTTGACCCCGTTCAACTCTCTCGTTTCTGCATTCTTTAGCAAAGTGCCCATACTGTTGACAGTTATAGCACCTCACTTTAGACTTGTCGAATCCGGGCCTACCACCAACAAACTTTCTCCCTGTCTTATTCATGAAACGCTTGACTCGCCTCACTATCATGGCCATTTGCCATTGCAAATCCATCTCCTCCAGATCATCAGCATCGATCTGGTCATAATTCTCATCCAAAACAGCAGGGTCCACAATCTTCCCTTGTATGTAGTTCTCATATGAAGCAATAAAAGATGCATAGACTGCAAACTGCTCTTCAGCAGATTTGACACTCATTGGCATCTTGGAATAGTTATTGCTTGAGGCACTTGGAGAGAAACTACTGTTGGATGTTTGAGGTTTCGAAGCACTTGAACCTCCAGCAGCAAAGCAAACATCACCGTTCATGTTTACTGAAACGTTTCCTTCATGAGAAGAGTTAGAACCTGACTCTCCTTTGGAGTAGTAAGCAGCAGATTCAGGCTTCGAACTTGAGCCTGAGTTAAGTTTGGCACCATACATACCAGGGTCTTGAATCTGATCTGTTGGTGTCTCTTTACGAACCATATTAAGCTCAAAGGTTCTGAGCTTGTTTACTGCTGTCTCCAAATCACAATTAGGAAAGTCTCTGTCTTCCCTCATCAGAACTGTGTACATTTCCCACTTCGGTGGGAGAGCATCGAGAAGCTTTTCAACTATCTCCTCTTCTCTGTAAGCAATCGAATAGTTGTTTAGCTCTGTCATGAGATGATAATATCGAGTGATAATATCATCCAGAGATTCGTTCTTCAAATATTTGAAGACAGAGAACTGAGTCTTCAACAGTTTAATCTTCGAGGCACGAATACCTACGTTCCCTTCGAATCTATTTTCAAGAGCATCCCAAAGCTCTCGAGCCGATGTATACTTCCTGAAAGTATGAAGGATCTCCTGTGGAAGAGCCATAGTGATTGCTGCGTGAGCCTTGCTTTCGGCTTCGTACATCTTCTTCTCCTCTTCATCCATCTTGCTGTACTTCTTAACCACATCACGACCTTCGTACACCATGGTCGGTGGGATATATCCATCCTGGATGCACACCCACATCTTTGCATCCTGGTATTTAATATACTGGATAAACCGATCCTTCCATGCAACAAAGTCGGTTCCTTTTAACAGCCTTGGGGCCTTAGTGGCTGACCCCGCTTCGACTTCCATTTTCACCAATTCAGAGATGTTAATTTGCGACATCTTCTCAAAAACCCGAAAAATTCAAAAATTTGTCCAAACAGTACTAAAGGCGAAGTTAAGAATAACTTCGCTTAAGTGTTAACTTCGCTGGAAAAATTCTTAAATTCGTGTGACTCGGCGAAGTTGAGAATAACTTCGCTTACGGTAAGCGAACTTATCAGGTAAGCGAAGTTGAGGATAACTTCGCTGAGGCGAACTTATGAGGCAGGCGAAGTTGTGAATAACTTCGCTTAACCTTATATCTTCGCCGAAACCCTACTTTCAGTGACGGAAACTTCGCCTGAAGAACAGTAACTTCGCCCGATGAACACTGAAAATATTCAGATCTGATGACGACGAATCTGCAGTTTCCGGTCGTTGTAAAGGCTTGAAAATGACTGTATATAGTGATTAGAACTCAATACGAACAAAAACTCGTCCCGTGAATAGGTCAAACGAGACGTTTTCTACACCCGCGTGAAATCCCGAACCTCACAATCGAGCCGATGGCTCTGATACCAATTGTAGGTTCCTGGACGGATCGTACACGGGATGTCGCTATCTGCGCAGGTGCGGAATCCCTGCGTAGGTAGATACGAGCCTAGAATACGTATAAAACAAACACACGAGCAATAACCGAAACACGTTATATTGATAACCCGAACACGTGACACGAGGTCACTATTACAGACTCTTACTTGTAAACACGTAACACTCACTGAAACGAAAACCTAACCAAACTCTCGAACTCACTTCCTTCCGAACTGTTACGGTGAACAGTTTATATAAACACGACAACTTCGCCTCAGGCGAAGTTGTCCATAACTTCGCTTGTTCAACAAGTTCGCCTGAGCGAACTTGTTAACAACTTCGCTTGTTCAACAAGTTCGCCTAAGCGAACTTGTTGACAACTTCGCTCGTTACATAAACATAAACATAATCAAAAACATAATTACATTACAGACTCGATTACAATCGTTAGACTATGAACTACTGACAAACATGTACCAACAGTTTTTCTCATGTATTTTTAACTGTCGAGAAGCATAGGCTATAACCTTATTATTTTGCATCAACACGCATCCTAACCCTCTCCGGGATGCGTCACAATACACGACAAAACCATCGTCTCCGTCGGGGAGACTTAAGATTGGCGCTTGGCACAATATTTGTTTTAGCGTTTGAAACGCCGTCTCCTGTTCTTCTTCCCATTCATACTTTCGATCCTTTTGAGTCAGGAGGGTTAAAGGTTGGGCGATGCTGGAAAAGTTCTCTATAAATCGACGATAATATCCAGCTAAGCCTAAGAATTGGCGGATTTCTTTTGGAGATTTAGGCGCTTGCCAATTCTTAATTGCTTCAACCTTACTCGGATCAACGTGTATTCCTTGATGGTTTATAACGTGACCGAGGAATTGCACCTCTTGTAACAAGAAGTTACACTTGGAGAATTTTGCATACAACTTTTCCTGATTTAGAAGCTCTAAAATTAATCTTAAGTGTTGCTCGTGCTCTTCTTTACTCTTCGAGTATATCAAAATATCGTCAATAAACACGATGACGAATTTATCGAGGTAGGGTTTACAGACTCGATTCATGAGATCCATGAACACTGCTGGCGCATTTGTTAGCCCAAAAGGCATAACTAAGAACTCGTAATGGCCGTAACGAGTCCGGAATGCGGTTTTTGGGATATCCTCCTCCTGAATTCTAACCTGATGGTATCCCGATCTAAGATCTATTTTTGAGAAGTAGCTCGCACCTTGTAGTTGGTCGAACAGGTCATCAATTCGGGGAAGAGGGTACCTATTTTTGATTGTTAACTTGTTCAATTCCCTGTAATCAATGCACATTCTAAGGCTCCCGTCCTTCTTTTTCACGAATAGTACAGGTGCACCCCACGGGGAATAACTGGGACGTATAAATCCTTTATCCAACAATTCTTGCAACTGGTTGGATAATTCTTGCATCTCGGATGGTGCAAGTCGGTAGGGCGCCTTAGCAATAGGGCCAGCTTGAGGTAATAAGTCGATTTTGAATTCGACCTGTCGGGTTGGCGGTAATCCAGGAAGTTCTTCTGGGAAAACTTGTGGAAATTCGCGCACCATTGGAATATCATCCACTCGTTTCTCCTCAGAATCTGTGGCCGTCAAGCTTGCTAGATACGTCACACATCCCTGGCGTATATATTTTAACACCTTGAGGTGGGATATAAACGGTATCATATTGCCCGACTTCTCACCCTGCACTAATACCTCTTCGTCATCCGACACCCGGATCTTGACGATTTTCTTTTCACAGTTTATTTCTACCTTGTTACGTGCTAACCAATCCATTCCCACTATCACGTCAAAACTACCCAATTCTACCGGTAACAAGTCAATCAGGAAGGATTGTTCGTTCAGAATAAAAGGGCAATTCCGAACTATTTGTTTAACTATCATGGTTTTACCGTTAGCGACTTCTACGGTATAAGGTTCTATGGTTTCACCAATTGGAAGGTTTGCTATCGATAGAAACTTAACGGAGACAAAACTTCTGTCGGCACCCGTATCAAATAATACAGAAGCGTAATGGTCAGAGACGAGGAATGTACCTGTCACTACGCTGGGGTCCTGGCGTGCTTCGCTCGTCCCCATCACAAATGCTCGGCCTCTCGCCGGATTGGACGACGATGCCTGACCCGTGGTTTGCCTCCCGTTTCCTCCCTGGTTCAGTTTCGGACAGTGTCTTTTGAAGTGATCTGTGCTGCCGCATTCATAGCAACCACGGCTGGTGGTCACCATTTGGTTTCCTTGCGGGTTTTGCTGTCGGGCTGGTTGGGTCTTAAATGGCTGCGCACGGATAGGTTGCGGTTGTCGGTTCAGGTTGTTCAGGTTTGTCCTACATCTCGGTGCGGAGTGCCCTTCCCTGCCACACCGATGGCACACTACTCCCCGGCACTCGCCCCCATGCTGATAACCGCATTTCCCACACCTGGGAAACGTCCTTGTCTGCGGTTCCTGCCTTCCGCCCGAACTAGTCATGGCGTAGTTCTGGGCAGTGGGCCTAGCACGTTTATTTTGCTGCTTTTCCTGGATCCTATGGTCATGTGTACCCCGCTTTCCCCCAGCGGATTCTCCTGTCACCTTCAGTGATCCGCTCCTTACGAAATCATACGTGACGATACCAGCTTGCGTCACCGCCCCCTCATACGTCTGGTGTCCCCCAGAATTGACTATACTCCTTACAACTGGAGTTAGTCCCCAAATATAACGCTCAACCCTCTTCGACTCTGGGGTGACCAGCCATGGCACCAATCGCGATAACTCATTAAACCGGTTCGTGTAACCCAAGTGGTCTGCCCCCTGCATCTCCAGGTTCTACAATTCATTTTCTAATTTCTGCAATTCGTTTTTCGGGCAGAAATGTTCCAGTACAAGAGCCTTGAGCTCTGTCCAGGTCATGCGGTTTGTCGCCGCCTGACCGCGAGTCTGCACTAAGGTGTTCCACCATGTCAGGGCATGGTCCGTGAAGGTGCAGGTGGCGTACTTAACAACACAATCCTGGGGGCAGTTGCTGATGTTCACAACAGATTCTATTTTCTCGATCCACTTAACCAACCCATTTGGTCCTTCAGACCCGCTAAACTCTAGGGGCTTGCACAACATAAAGTCTTTGATTGAACAACCCCTGGATGCAGGAATTGGTCCAGTGCGGTTCGTTTCTACAGTTGGTATAGGGCCATTACTGTCCGTAACGACCACCCTAGGCGGTGCGTCATTACTCGGAATCGTGTTATCGTTCTGTGGAGGATTAACATTTTGTTCCCCGTCATTATTGGTGGTCGTTTGATTGCTCGGAGGGGTTGGATTGGTCGAATTGTGAATACTGGCGGCGATGCGCGATACTATATCCGGTATCGCCGCCTCTAACTGTTGAGCAATCAAACGGCTCACATCTACTTCCGACATTTGAGCTGATCGTTTTGGTGCCATTCTACACAACATCAAGAAAATACATATAATTAATACAAGTTCCAATCATAACACACAACCCACATTCCATTCATTAATAAACATCAGTACATATTACATCAACGTCAGTTCACATACTTTCCTGTCATCATTACATAGGTTAAGTTTTCATACATAGGGCCTATGTCGGCATCATCTCGACATAACCCGCAATGGGTCAGTGCTTGAATGATACCCAAAAGTATCTATAATGATATACCCCAAAAGAGACCCCCTAAGGGTCAGTGGTTGTATTATAACTACCCGAGATTTACTCTATGTTAGCATCACCACTAACTGCTTACACAGAGTATCAAAAAGCGGTCCATGACTTCTACCATCCTAACATCACTAAACACGGTGGTATACCCACCACACCATCACTGCCACCAACACCACCATCACTGCCAACACACCCCGGACCCGAGCCTCCAATCGATCAATCATCAATTGGGAGTATGAGCACTCCCTCCTTAGCTGCGCAATCGTATACTGGTGGTCCAGTATGCAGTCCCCCAGATACATCCGCCTCTGCACTCCCACTGTCAGGGCGGCGGAGTGCTCATTCACCTGCTCGGTGAGCACTCGAAGCCATGCCGTCGCGTCCCTTTCCTGCCTAGGAAGACCCCACACAGGTGGAGTCCCAGGCTCGGGCTGGGAGCGGGAGGACTCGCCCAGACGGGTAGCAGGTCTGGGTGGGGGAGAGGTAGGTGGGACATGCGGGACACTGATCCGCGCCGTGAGGCGGGGTCCGTATCCGGGAGGGATAGGGGTGGCCTGTGGTGCGGGTGGGGTGGGGGATCTGACAATCCTGACTGGGGAGGACTGGCTAGAGCTCCTACGACTAGCCTCGCTAGGCTCAGAGCTGGATGATATGCGTAGACTCCCAGAGTTCCCGGAGCTGACTTCCTCCGGGTCCTCCTCCACCGATAAACTATGAGTTCTCGACATTCTTACCTGCACACAAGTTAATCAAACATATAGTTCTTTCCATAGATATACACTTACTTATACAACTTTACCACATAACAATATTATCATATATTTACACATATGTTGCCAATTTTACCTATTAAAGTCCCCCATGACTTCCTCTGAATTCCCTCGTGCAGACAAGTCTGTTATTATGTTCCGGACCATAATAACTCACTTGTCCATCCAAGTTTATCCAGATCTCGTCACTATAAATTATTAGTTGATATTCAGATCCTATAATACTTGAGCTACTGGTTATATTTTAGGTATCTTTTTAAAGACATCCTAATTCTTTATAACCAATGGCTCTGATACGAAGTTCTGTAACACCCCGTAACCACAGCGGAAACGTAAACGGGATGCAACAGACGCATCTGATATCAACAGCATTGCTTATAAAGAAAACACCACTACATTATTTTATAACGTATTACATTGTTCCGAGTTTCGTTACCGTCTAGGCGTTAACACATAAGTTTTACCGATAGTACGTTAACATATTTAATACAAAATAAAGATCCTTAAGCTTCCACAAAATAGCACACATCATCAAACACGTATCACTCATTCCAATTTGGGTGTACCTAGAAAGCATGTAAAGAAAACGGGTCAACTACGAATAGTTGGTGAGTTTCACTAATTTAAATAAACCATGACAAATCATTATAGTAATCATATATTAGTGATGAAATTATGCTGAGCCCACAAGTGAAACCTCTGTTAACCCAGAGACACATCCAATAACCTCTGGGGACACTGTTAACCCAGAAACACATTTAATAACCTCTGGGGACACTGTTAACCCAGAAACACATTTAATAACCTCTGGGGACACTGTTAACCCAGAAACACATCTAATAACCTCTGGGGACACTGTTAACCCAGAAACACATTTAATACCCTCTGGGGACACTGTTAACCCAGAAACCCATTTAATAACCTCTGGGGACACTGTTAACCCAGAACACTGTTTCGGGCCTTACAATGTTAACAACTCAGACAATTACCATCTTAATACATTACCGTACGATTCCCGTACAATAAACATTATATAAATACACTCATTTCCATGCGATCAGCATATACTTAAACATTTTGATAGAAACATGCTTTCCGCCCCGGGAAAATATTTAAAACAGTTCAGTAAAAAGGGGCTCGTGAAACTCACCTTCTCGTGAGTCAGTATGTAGTACAGTGAACAGCTATGAGCCTGAATCTGTAATATGATACCTAAGTCGTTACTATACAATTTCCATAAATTAAATCCGTGTCAACCGGTACATCTGGGGACACTGTTAACCCAGTACTGTACTCGATCCGGGGACAATGTCAACCCAGGGACACTTCTCAGGACTCAGATTGTGATATCATTTAGAGTTCTTTAGTCAAAACTACCATTAGTTTGTTTCCCGTTTTGCGTGCCTAGCACGGTTATCCGTTTTTATGTTTTCAAAAATGAGTTTGGTCACACACGACCCGAAAATAGTGGTTACTGATATTTTAATTAAAGTGGTGAAATTAGAGCTCGGTTTAGACACCCTGTTTGGCCGCGGGGCCCGTTTCCGTCTTTAATACACCGGAAACTAGTAAATCGGGTAAAATTACCCAAATCATCCGAATTATTTTCGGATGATTTATTTTTACTTGACTAACTTAGTTTCATGAAAATAGTCCATTTTTAGGGTTTTTATACACCAGTCAGCTCGCTTAGGCGAACTTTGCCGGTTTACGCGTTTTAAGCTTTAAAAGTTTGTTTTTATGTTCTTTTTAGCACAAATAATTATCCGTTTAGTCTCGGATCTTGAAATTTTGCAAAAAACACTTTTTGACAGTAAGGAATTTTATAAAAATATTTCCAGAATTAATTTTTATATTTAACATTTATTTATCTATTTTTAAACGTCATTTAAACACCAAATATGTCGAAAATATCAAACGACCTTAGAAAAATCCCAAATTTTTCTGGGATGACCCCTGCCATCCACATAGTTCCCTGTAATTTTTCCAGAACCAAAATCTCATTTTTCATGCCATTTTCACCAAAACCGAGCTAGAAAACTCTAGAACTCGTTTTACCGAAAAGACTACTTAGACTTCTCCAACGAATATGAAATTTTGTGTGTGACTTTTATATGTTATAAAAAGATTATCTGGAATTTTCCAGAATTTTTCATGATGTTTAACTATTTTTCATCATTTTTAGCCAAAACCGAGCATTAAATTCACCAAATATTCATCCTTTGTCCAAAAATTACCAAATTTTCACAGATCTCTTATTTTCATGTGTAGATCATCTCTGTGAAATTTCATGACCTAACTCTAAGTCTATCACAATCTGTCCAAATCATACATATCATACGAAAAACCGAACTACCTTGTGTTTCTAGCTTTAGATCGCAAAGATCTTGCTTTCTAGCCTTTGCTAGCAACTAGATATAACACCTACAAGCACAACAACACCACACCAAGCAAGTTACACCCACAATCAAGCCATTTCTTTCATGGTTTCGGTTAAGACATCCAAACAAAGATTTTAACCGTAAAAATTCGTTTTTGACTCTTTTAACTCCTTTCTTGGACCAAGATCCCTTGTATAACTTGTATACATCACTTGATCATGCAAGAATCGGTTTCATCTCGGGTTCTCACCCATTTTTCATTTGAAACCTCATTTTCTTGTAAATGACTCGAGGAAAGAAGATGAACACGACTATAATACGATCTTTACCTCGGTTTCTCTTGTTGAAAAGCTCGGTTTTTGGTTCTAGATCTTGAGAGAGTAAAGGGATTGTTGGAGGGTGTTGTGAAAAAAAGAAAAATGAAATGAAATGAAGCATAGTGGTCCGATCGGACCATATTGGAGGGTGGGGTGGGACCCACATCTTCATTTTAAGCCACATATTCAGATTCTCGTAATCTGATAATGTTTTGGATAATCTGGTTCAGTTCGTTTTTCGGTTAAACGTTTAATTCGGCTTAAAACGAGGCTAAAACGGTCGTTTTTCGGCTTAAAAATGAAATTTATATAAAACCGATTTAAAAATTTAAACCATGACATTTATTAACTTAAAACATCATAGTATTAATAATTGTGCATCTTTTTCGGCTTGATCGATCGTCTCTTGCTTGGTTTGGTATTAAAGGTTTCGTTTAACGTACCGACGTATCATTAAATCGAAATCCTTTTTCTGTGCTTTAATTCACTTATCCCGAAGCTTTAATACTTCGCAAACATCACTAAATATTATATATTTCGTCTATAATGCAATCCCCGATCGTTCGGGCTTCAATAACCGTTAATCGGTTAATCGTATTTCCAATACGATTAACTGTATATTCGAGTATAATTCGTACTATGAATCATACATACTTGTATAAACGCATCATAATTCACATAATCATTATTAAATAACACATAAATAGTATATACCGGTTAGGGTATACCTGGTTTTGCCGGAATCGTTACATTCCTCCCTTCTTTGGTACAACTTGAACGGGACTAACCCAAGATGAATCTGAGATTGGGTAGATTAATCTAGCATCAAGTAGTTTGATTACTTCCTTCTTCATCGCATCTTGCATGTTGGGATTGAGACGTCTTTGATGTTGGACCACGGGTTTGTATTCTTCTTCCATGAGAATTTTGTGAGTAAAAAAGAAGGGACTGATGCCCTTGATATCCATGATCTTCCATGCGATAGACTTCTTATGGTTCTTAAGAACCTGAAGAAGTTCGTCTTTCTCTTCGTTAGAAATGTGAGATGAAATAATTACTGGGAGTTAGGAGTCTTTTTCTAGAAAGGCGTATTCGAGATGGTCTGGAAGTTCTTTTAATTCTAAGGCTGGTGGTTCTTCGATTGATGGTTTTGATTTTTCATTGCATTCAGTGATCTCATATACTACTTCTAATGCTTCCTGATAGTTATTCACAGTATTGAGATTATCGTTTTCTAAAATGGGTTTGGTAATAGTGTCAGGTATGATTTGTGTTTCTAATGAGGTATCGAGGGAAGATTTCCGCACATAGCAAATCACGATAGAATCGATGATGTCAACACAGTATAATGTGTCATCGTGATGTTGCAGATATTGCATAGATTTTCCTATGTCAAAAGTGATTGTCTTGTCATTGACCCTGAGAGTGAGTTTGCCGGTGCAAACATCAATAATAGCCTTTGCGGTGGCTAAAAAGGGTCTTCTAAAATCAGAGGTACACTTTTGTCTTCCTCCATGTCTAGAATTACAAAATCTACTGGGATAACAAATTTGTCAATTTTGACAAGCATGTTTTCAACAATGCCCCGAGGATATTTAACAGATCGGTCAGCTAATTCAATGCTCATGCGGGTGGGCTTTGGTTCTCCTATCCCTAGTTTTTCAAAAACCGCATAAGGCATTAAATTAATACTAGCTCCTAGGTCAGCCAGGGCATTCCTAACAGACAAATTTCCTATAAGACAAGGGATAGTAAAGCTCCCTGGATCGGTCATTTTTGTTGGCAGCTTGCTTTGGAGGACTGCTGAACATTTTTCACTTAGGGTGACATGCGAGAGTTCCTCCAGCTTCCTTTTGTTTGTCAGTACTTTCAAGAGAAACTTGGCATATTTTGGCATTTGAGCGATGGCTTCGACAAAAGGAATGTTGATATGGAGTTGTTTGAAGAGTTCTAAAAGCTTCCCGTACTGAGCTTCCAATCTCTCCTGTTTCAGCCGTCCAGGGTATGGAATAGGTGGAACATAAGTTCGGACTGGTTCCTTCGGTTGTACGGTGCCTGTCGGGATCAGTCTTTCCTGCGTTTCATTAGGAGACTCCTTTTCCGTAACTGGTTCTGAAGTTGGTGAGGCAACAGTAGTTGTACCGCTTCTGAGTGTAACAGCGTTAGCTGTCGCATTCGGGTTGGTGATTTTGTTGCTTGGAAGAGTGTCTGGTGGTCTTTCGGATAATTGTCGGGCAATTTGTCCGATTTGAGTTTCTAGATTCTGTAGATGCTTGTTGACTTTTGAGGTCGGCTTCATGTTTTAATAGTACTCCGCTGATATCAACAGCTCTTGAGTCGGCCTTCTTTTCTGCTTCATTTGTTTTGGTCATGAGTTGGATTAGCATTTCTTCTATCTTTGAGTAGCTCGGGTTTTGATGGCTACTAGAACTTTGATCTTGGAATTGAGGTTTAGGCTAGAAGGATTGATTCATCGGCCTTTTCTCGAATCCGGGTAAGGGTTGAGTGTTACCTCCGTCTTTCCAACTGAAATTCGGGTGGTTTCTCCATCTTGGATTGTAGTTATTGCTGAATGCATTGTTCTGCCGAGCGATGAAATCGACTTCTTCCATGGCCATGATGACTTGTTTGCAGTCACTTGCTTTATGATTTCCTCCACAAGTGTCACAGGTGAGTTTGGCTTTTGATAGCTCGACTTGAAGTTGTTCGAATTTTTTAGAAAGGGCTTCAAGCTATGCTGTGACAAGAGTGTTGGAATCAACGTGATGTATTCCTTTATAGGTTGGTGTAAATCTTGGTGGGTTGTAAGCGAAACTCTTCTTTACAGCTTTCTCCAGGACTTCAAATACTTCGTTAGGTGATTTGGATCCCAAGTCTCCACCAGCGATTTGGTCGATGGCCTGTTTGTTTTGACTGGATTGTGCGTCAAAGAAAGTTTGTACTTGTAACCATACACTCAGTCCATGGTGTGGACATCTTCTTAGAAGGCTTTTGTATCTCTCATATGCTGCGTCTAACGATTCATCATCATCGGTCCGGAATCCGGTAATGCTGGCTCGGTATTTGGCAGTTTTGTCAGGCGGAAAACATTTGAGGAGAAACTGTTCAACCATTTGGTCCCAAGTGGTGATGGAACCAGAGGAAATAGATTCTATACATTCTAGGGCTTGACCCCTTAGAGAGAAAGGAAGGAGTTTGAGTTTGATTTGATCGTCTGAACAGTTTTGTATTTTAAAGGTTCCGCAGATTCGTAGGAATCGAGATATATGAGAAAGAGGGTCTTCGTCGAGGATACCATGAAATTGAACTGAATTTTCCACCATATGAATGGTGCTTGATTTGATTTCGAAGTTTTTGGTGATTTCGGGTGGAGCCACTCCATTGTCGTAGCCTTCGAGAGTTGGCTTGGCATATTGGCTCATGTTCGGCTCATTATTCTGGGCCGCCATCATTTCTTCGGTTTGATTTTCTCCTGATGTGGTGGCGTTTACAGATTCGTCTTTGATTTCTTCGGCGGTTTCTGCAGTCCGTTTACGTGCTCGTCGACGAAAGAGTCGTCCGGTTCAGAAATCGGAGAAACAAGCTCAGGCTCAATAGTAGAGGACATACATGAGACTAAATCAAAATGAAAAACTAAAGTATAAGTTAGTTAAAGTTAAACTAAAGGTTAGTCTAATGCTAAACTACGAGTTATGCTAAGCTATTTTAAACTAAACTAAGGTCTAAATTAATTAAGTTAAATTAAAGGTAAGGTAAATAAAGGTTAAAATTAGGCTAGCCGTAATATTATATAGTTTAATAGTTAGAAAAAAAATTAAAGTAAAATAAAATTTAAAAATTTTGTACAATTATAGACAATGATTAAATTAAAACTTGGATCGTTCTTAGAAATGTACCGTGTCCCCGGCGACGGCGCCAAAAACTTGATAGCGTGCGTGCGAGTGGCTTGTAAAATATAAGAGGTTGGAATGATTTGCTTATGTACAAGATTGTGTTTTAAATTTATAAAAGTGATTTTTACAAAGACTAAACATACACAAAATAGGCAAGTGTACTTATCGTATATGTAGAATAGTATTGGTAAGAACCAAATATCGATCTGTGGACACAAATGTTTCTAACAATAAATCGTTGTTTTACTTTAATCGGAGGTTTTAATCATTTTGGGGTTAATTTTTGAACTTTTTATAAAATATAAATACTTATACATAATATATAGGTGACCAAGATAAGAAATTCTAAACAAGTAGTTCAATAGAAGGTTAACATCTAAAATCAAGAATCCACTCCGTTTTAGCATTGATAATTAATATTCAAACATGTGGTAAACTTGTCGTAGAAATATATGATAGATAGCTCCTTAAGCCTTAAGTGGGCATCTTTGGCACAAAGGAGGTAACATGCGTATTTTAAAGTCCATCATTTCCTAATGTCATGCTACCTCAAGAATGTCAATTTAAGTTGGCAAGTAGTTTCGTAAAGTAGAAAGATTAGGATTGACTTCGATTTCTCAAATACCAATTCTAACAACTTCAGGTGGTTGTAGTTGACTCACACAACCTCCCCTTGGTTGATTTATGTAGGTTATAATTACACATTCCGTTAACATATGACTTCTTTAACTAGCATGATATCCTAAGCAAAGCTATTTTCGGATTACCAAGAGTTAGAAAAATACATCATAACTTATATCTCATCATTTCTAAGTACAATATAAGAATCCATGTTTCGATAATGTATCAAAGTATTTATGTCTTTCAATAACATGAATTGATCATGAACGATTGTCAATATAATTGACAATCACCAACTTTGAATTAGTAATTTAAGATGGTGAAACATTTCTAATCAAAAGATAATTGTAAGATAACCATGTACTTTACTAGACTACACCACATGTTTTAAATAATCATCAAGTAAAACAAAGCTTCTTCATAGATTTTAGATGGTAAATGGAGTTTAGCTCATAATGAGCATGGTGATTAACATTAGGATGGATGATGATAACAAACACATGATTAAACTAAAACAATCTAACCAAATGTAGATGAATCTTCCTTCTTAATGATGATGATGATGGTTGATGGTGATGACCTCCAAGCCTTCAAACTCTTCACTAAATCTTCTATGTGAGTGTTAGTGTGTGTTTTTATAAGAGAAAACCGGATAGAATTCTTTTCAAGGCACACCAAATGAGTGCAACATGAGCCACTATTTATAGGCAATCTGGAGTGAGAGGCACGGCCCCGTGCTTACGTAGGCACGCCCCCGTGCATTTTTATGACATGTGCCAAATTCGTTTTTGTCTTTTCTTGTAGACGACCACTGCCCCGTGCTTTTGTTCACAGTTTTTGTCATTTCTTGTAGATTTTTGTCTTTTCTGATGTTCAGAAACATGGGGGCGTGTTTCTTGAGGCATGGGGGCGTGTTTCTTGTGTTTCTTGTGTTTTCTTTCGTTTTTCTTCGTCTTTTCACTTTTTTCTTCGTTTGGGGCTTGGTTTCACATGAAATTACATTTTATTATGATAAGTAGCCTTTTGTGCTATGTTATTTAATAAAAATTGCAGTTTTTAGAGATTATTTGATGCCAAAAAGATGTATAATTTTATGTACATCAGTTTCGAAGACTCAGTATAAAATAAACATCCGTAAGCAAATGATGGTCACCACTTTTAGCGTCAAACAAAATCGACCCCTTACCGATTAAATCAACATAGGAGTCATCCCCAAACTTAACCTTTCCCATGACAAAATTGTTAATTTCAAAAAAGAAAGACTTGTTACTCGTCATGTGGTTACTCGCGTCGTTTTTCAAATACAAATCATCACCATCTTTGGACTCGTAGTTTCCGGGTATAACATTCTTTTCACTCAAGAACACCGTTTCTTGAACACTCTTCATCATAAACAAAGCAGGACCCCTTGTCTCGGATGTTTCAGCTAGGTTTGATTCACCTTTAACTTTCTGTTTCGGTTGGGACACTTATGGACAAAGTGTCCAAACTCATCACATCGATAACATTGAACCTTTGAGAGGTGCCGGGTTTTGCCCTTATGCTCACGGTTTCCCCGGTTCATGACGGATTCTTGATAACCACGGTTTTGACCCGACTCGCGACCACCATGCCTGTAACACCCCGTAACCGCAGCGGAAACGTAAACGGGATGCAACAGACACCTCTGATATCAACCACATTGTTTATAAAGAAAACTGAATGCATTAATATACTTCAAATTACATTATCTTGTATTCCATTACCGTCTAGGTGATACACACATCATACAATACGATACATAATTCTATTTATTATAATGTATCCTAACATCCCGCACACAAGTCTTACACACATCAAGCACTTAGCACATAAGCAATCACTTCATCTTAGTTGTACCTGAAAAGCATGTGAGAAAACGGGTCAACTACGAATAGTTGGTGAGTTTCACAATTTAAGTAAACCATGATAAATCCATATCAAAATATAATATTATCTGGGGACACTGTTAACCCAGTACTGTACTCATTCCGGGGGCAATGTTAACCCAGAAACACGATGTAATTATGCTGAGCCCACAAGCGAAACCTCTGTCTGGGGACACTGTTAACCCAGTACAGTACTCATTCCGGGGACACTGTTAACCCAGAAACACTTCTAGGGACATCTGGGGACACTGTTAACCCAGTACTGTACCCATTCCGTACGATTCTCGTATAATCAAATATTTATAAATACACGCAAATCCATGCGTTCAGTATGTACTTAAACATTTCAATAGTAACATGCTTCCGCCCCGGGAAAATATTTGAAAACAATTCAGAAAAAAAGGGGCTCGTGAAACTCACCTTAGCACATGCAAGCAGGTAACAACAATCATTATCAGTTAACACGTCCAATCTGTAATATGATCCCTACGATCGTTACTATACACTCATTATTAATATAACTTTAACCAAGTTAACCGGTACATCTGGGAACACTGTTAACCCAGCACTGTACCCGTTCTGGGGGCAAGGTTAACCCAGAAATACTTCTCCGGACTCAGATTGTGATGTCGTTTAGAGTTCAACAGTCGAATTTTCTAATAGCTTGTTTCCCCGTTTTGCGTGCCTAGCACGGTTACCCGTTTTTACGTTTCAAAAATGAGTTTGGTCACACACGACCCGAGAGTAGTGGTTGACTGATAATTTAATTAAAGATGTGAAATTAGAGCTCGGTTTAGACGCCCCGATTGGCCGCGGGACACGTTTCCGTCTTTAGCGTACCGGAAACTGTTAAATCGGACAAAAATTACTCAAATCATCCGAATTATTTTCGGATGATTCATTTTTACTTGTTTAACTCAATTATATGAAAATAGTTCATTTTTAGGGTTTTTATACACCAGTCAGCTCGCTTAAGCGAACTTCACCGGTTTACACGTTTTAACTTTAAAAGTTTGATAATTAGCACAAATAATTATCCATTTAATCTCGGATCTTGAAATTTTGCACAAAAGACTTTTTGACAGTGGGGAATTTTATAAAAATATTTTCAGAATTAATTTTTATATTTAAAATTTATTTATCTATTTTTAAACACCATTTAAACACTAAATATGTCGTAAATACCAAACGATCTTAAAAAAATCCCAAATTTCTCCTGGATGTCCCCTGCCATCCACATAGTCCCCTGTAATATTTCCAGAACCAAAATCTTCTTTTACATGCCATTTTCACTAAAACCGAGCTAGAAAACCCTAGAACTCGTTTAACCGTAAAGCCTACTTAGACTTCTCCAACTGACCTCAAATTTTGTGTGTGACTTATACATGATATAAAAAGCTTATCTGCAATTTTCCAGAATTTTTCATGATATTTCACTATTTTTCACCATTTTTGGTCAAAACCGAGCATTAAATTCACCAAATATTCATCCTTTATCCAAAAATTACCAAAAATTCACGGAACTCATATTTTCATGTGTAGAACATCCCTGTGACCCAACTCTAAACCATCAACAATCTGTCCCAAAACACATACACCGAACATAACCGAATATACCTTTCGTTTTCCGCCACTACAAGCTACAAACTCGTCTTTCCGCCTTATCTACCACTAAATACAGAACCTACAAACAACATACCACAATACCAAGAAAGTTACACTCACGATCAAGCCATTTCTTTCATGGTTTCGGTTATGATTCCAAAAACAAAGATTTAACCGTAAAAATTCGTTTTTGATTCGTTTAACTCCTTTCTTGGACCAAGATCCCTTGTATAACCCGTATACATCACTTGATCATGCAAGAATCGGTTTTCATCTTTGAAACCTCATTTTCTTACAAACCAACTCAAGAAAAGAAGATGGAAACGTGATTAACTCGATTCTTTACCTTGTTTTCTTGCTAAAAACTCTCGGTTTTGGATCATGATCTTGAGAGGATTCATGGATTGTTGAATGCTTGTTTGGAAAAAAGAAAATAAAGGATAAGGGGTTCCCCCCCCCCCATCCGATCGGAATTATGTGGGGGTGGGGTGGGACCCACCTCTTCATTCTTGGCCACTCATTTGGATATCGGATATCCGGATAATGTTTTGGATAATCTGGTTCAGTTCGTTTTACGGTTAAATGTTTAATTCGGCTTAAAACGAGGCTAAAACGGTTGTTTTTCGGCTTAAAAATGAAATTTATATAAAACCGATTTAAAAACTTTAAAAACTTAAACCATGACTTTTATTAACTTAAAACATTATATCATTAATTATCGCCCATCTTTTTCGGCTTGATCGATCATCTCTTGCTCGGTTTGGTATTAAAGGTTTCGTTTAACACACCGGCGTACTATTAAATCGAAATCCTTTTTCTGTGCTTTAATCCACTTATCCCGAAGCTTTAATACTTCGTAACATCACTAAATATCATATATCTCGTCTATAATTGAACCATCGATTCGTTTGGGTTTCAATAACTATCGATCGATTAATCGCATATTCAATACGATGAATTATATATTCACGTACAATCAGTACAGTGAACCATGTATTCTCGTATAATTACCATGGTAACTCATGTACCCGACATAAAATATGACGTAACTATCGTCTACCGGTTAGGGTATCCCTGGTTTCGTCGGAATCGTTACAATGTCCTCGCCCTCCTCCACGTCTACGGCCTCCACGAGTGGACTCACGATCTCTCTACCGACTACTTAAGGATTCAGACCTATGAAACATAAGCTTACCTTGGGTTTCAGTATGTATGTCTTCTTCCCGAATCCGCTCCTCTTATGCTTTAAAACGTCCAACCACGTCTTCAAACCCAACAGTTTTGAGATCCAAAGTTTGTTCAAGGGATGCAACAATTTGAATAAACTTACTTCGGGATAAACTTGAAAGGAACTTCTTGACCATCTTAGTTTCCTCGATCATCTCTCCTAAACTCGCTGCCTCCGACGCCATACACGAGAGTTTCGCCACAAACTCATCAATGGTCTCCGTCTCTTTCATCCTCATACCATCAAACTCATTCATGAGAGTTTGCAATCTTGCCTCCTTAACCCGATCAACCCCCAGATTACGCGTCTTAATCGCGTTCCAAATCTCCTTGACCAACTCAAGATTACCCACTTGCATGATTGTTGTTTCCGGGATCGATTGATAAATCAACGCAATCGCGATCGATGTTGTTTTTATCATCATTGGTTGCACCCGGGTCAATGGTATCCCACACCTTATGCACGTTAAAAAGTACCTTCATTCGAGTAGCCCATACCGTGTAATTGGTAGAGATAAGCATGGGACTTTGGAACGTATTCGGGTTCCTACTCCCGCTTACACCGCTCGTCTTCACTGCTTCTTATCATCCATCGTTCTTCATCAAACTCTAACCGCAAAAACAATTAATTTGTTGAACCAAGAAAAAATATTAAAAACCAACCTATATGATTATACTTTTCTTCTTGAGGTCTACGAAAGCAGCAACAAAACAAACCTCTTTATAATTTTTTCTCCAAACACTTGGCTTCCAATGAAAATAATAATCACCTGTTGACTTTCTTTTTTCTCTTTTCTTTTTATTTCTTAGCAAACCGATCACAATCTTCTTAATAGGTCGTCTTCACCGATCCAACAGCGCTCCTTCACACGGTCACCGTCTACCGATCTCGATCTTCCGGCTCTGATGCCAATTCAAAAACGAATTAATGACGGAAACACAAACGAGCACCCGATATTTAGGTTAACCTCTCGTATTATTATAATCAAGAAACTAGCATAAAACTTAATTACAATAAGCTATCTCACTAATACAATAACCCTAACATGGCTATGTATTTATAGGGTGACCATAATTTGGCCAACAAGTAATTACCAAATATAAAGCTCAATTGCAACCTCATAAACCCATTACAACATTAATGAATTTCATAGGTACAACCCAGTGACCAGTACGTGACGGGCCTAGTAATATAGAAATTACCAACATAGAGCTCATTTAGCTTGACATGTTTTGAGATCTTAACAAATCGCTCTCAAATAGTTTACTAGCGACTCTGCTCGATTACATCACCGTATAAAAGTAATAAAATATTATTGAGAAATAGTTAAAAGTAATAAAATGTAAGCATTATCAAAATAAAATTTAATTAAAAACTTCTAAATTATCATTAAAGCCGTAAAGATTCTTTCTAGTATTTGGACTTAATACTGGGAATTTATCATCACATACATTTATAAACTTTATATGAACTGGTCAGCCACAAGTTAGTTCATTTATATTCTCAACTTGGTCAGCCACTAGTTAGTTCATTTATATTCTCAACTTGTTGTATTCAAAGTTCAAACCCATTCCCATGCATTAACATAGTAGACTTTGTCTGACTACAAGTTTTAGTTTATTTTTGTAATAATCAAGTTGTTTGTGGGACGAATCAAATCATCTTGTATATCGAGCTACGTGCATATATTTAAAGTTACACTGTTCAGTGTCTATTAAATATCAAAACCTTTCTCTTCGATCAGCAAGTTTTCATGCACGTACGGACCCGCTTACTGGGTCATCATCATGTTGATATTAAAGAATGTTTACTACGTAGGAGTGGTCTCCTAAGAATACTCAGGGCTTTGCATATATTATAAATACCTCACAAGCATGCTATTCAGATACACACATCTTTTCTGTACTCTCTTGTATTTGATCTAAACACCAATAATTGTAATCATTTTGAAATTCTTTGATATCAACAAAACAAAAATGGCTTTCCCAAACTCTTTCGAACACCTTAGAATTCGGCTCCAAGATATCGTATTGGCCACCAACAACTTTGATAAAAGTAATATCATCGGTAAAGGTGGATTCGGGAGTGTCTATAAGGGAGAACTCTACCACTCTGGTAGGCGGGTTATGGTTGCGATCAAGCGTTTTGATCCAAAATCTGGACAAGGCGCAGAGGAATTTTGGAAGGAGATCACAATGCTTTCTCACTACAAACATAAAAACATTCTCTCTTTGTTAGGCTTTTATTATAAGGCTGGTGGTGAGAGTATCCTTGTCTACGAGTATCAACCTAACAAAAGCCTCGACAAGCATCTTAGTAAATCTTCTCTCTCATGGATCAACCGCCTTAACATATGCATTGGAGCGGCTCGTGGTCTTAAGCATCTTCACAAACCTAGTTTGGCCACACAACATCGCGATATTAAGAGCTCCAACATTTTGTTAGATATGGAATGGAATGCCAAAATATCAGATTTTGGTCTTTCAACATATTTACCTACTGCCACTCTTTTTATTCCGCCATGTGGCACGAGTGGGTATATTGATCCTGGTTATATGGAAACTGGATTCTTGACAAATGATGCTGATGTCTACTCATTTGGGGTGGTGTTGTTTGAGGTGTTGTGTGGAAGGCTGGTTGAGAATGACCATTGTCCACTTCTATTAGAAAATGCTAAAAGATGCTACAATGAAAGACAGATGCATACAATTGTTCTTGATTGTTTACGATAGCAAATATCACATGATTCTTTGGACAAGTTCGTTGCGGTCGCATATAAATGCCTACAAGAAGATCACACTAAACGTCCTTCTGCAGCTGAGATTGTTATAGAACTTAGAAAAGCACTCGTATGTCAAGTAAGTTTTACATAATTGTTAATACAGATCATATTTTATCTTTGTTTCTTATATTTTTAGGGCATGTTTGGCTAAATTTATGGAGAGCTCCTTATAACTTATGGAGGGGTAAAAAGACAAAAATGCCCCTCCATAACTCACTATAAGTTACATATAAGTTACTTATATGTAACTTATAGTGAGTTATGGAGGGGCATTTTTGTCTTTTTACCCCTCCATAAGTCATAAGGAGCTCTCCATAAGCTTAGCCAAACATGCCCTTAGTTGCTGACAATTGGTATATCTACTTAGGCAGCTGATAATAGTCTGAAGGAGTGGCGGTTAAATTCTGAAGCATTATCCCCTCTAGTAAAAAACACTAGGATTTACGACTGGTTTAGCGTGTTTAACGACGAAGTCGAGCATAGTTATTGCATGTGGAATATGATTCATTGATCACAAAGCCCCATCTCAGTTGCACAAGGAAGCTTAGTGAAGCTGTTTTCTTAACTATAATGTTTGGATGGGTGTTACCGTTTACACCAATTAGTGTTAATAGGGTGGCTTTATTACCCTCCTTTTTTTACTTCTTTTGTTTAACTTTTCTTTTTATCTGTATATTATTTTATTAATGCATGGCTTGTAACATTTGAAATCTAATATCGATCTAAGGTAAAATATTTTGTTGAATTTCTATATCGCTTTTGTTTTTCGCTCTCAAAGTTTACTTCAAATTTGTATTATCGTAGGTGAGAATTTTATATGCATTGACATGCAATATACAAGATATGAAGAACTTGGTATTTATTAACCATACAATAAGTTCTCACTTATAAGTTTGAATAACAAGTCAAATCATAATTTTTAGATAATATTTCATAGTTATTAGTTTCCTTTTATTGTGTATATTCATTCCCTAAATTATGGGATTACATCTTGTATAAATGTATGACTGTAATATGTGAAAAGTAATTCGGTTGATTATCCTTTTAATATAGTATCAGCCAAGAAACAAAAATAACCCTAATATTCCACTACCACAATACCGTCGTCGCCGCCCATGTCATCCTTTTCATCTCCGGCATTGCTTAACCATCTTCTTTCACCATAACAATGGCTACTGAAGGTTCAGTACAGTCATCTCAAATTTGTGCAATACCTCTTACCAACCCATCATCTCTTACTCTTGTTTCATTCCCACCATCCTTGAAGCTTACTGAAACAAACTACCTGAGTTGGAAAACTCAGGTTGAAGCCTTTTTACATGGGTTGGATTTATTTAAATACATCGATGGTAGTCTCACTGCCCCGCAACCATCCACCGACAAAGGCGGACAACCGACTCCCAATCCTGACTATCAAGTATGGTTTAGACAAGATCGCCTCTTGTTCGGTGCTCTAGTCGGGAGTTTATCTCCGAGTATTGTCTCGCTTATTACCAATGCCAAAACCTTCCTCGACGCATGGAAAATTCTTTCCGATACATATGCCTCCACCTCTCGTGGCCATATCAAACAACTCAAATACCATCTCAAACAAACTTCAAAGGGCCCGAACCAAACCGTCTCTGATTTTATGCAATCCGTAAAGGTCACTGTAGATGAACTATCTGCTCTCGGAAAACCACCCAACCCCGAAGATATAACCGATGTTGTCTTACACGGCCTTGACCCCATCGCCTACAAATCTGTTATCGATTCCGTTCATGCTAGAGACACCCTTATTTCCTTTCATGAACTTCACGAGAAGCTTATTAACCATGAATTAGCACATGCCCAACAATCATCTCCCACCTCCAACCTTCACCAACCCACCACCACCTTTGTTGCAAATACTCGCCCCACACATAAACATTGGAAAAATCGCCAACCATCTCCAAATGCCGATCTCCTGCCTACTCCTCAAACACCTTTGGCCTCCCCCCGATCCACCACTAACAATCGCCCATTCTTGGGAAAATGCCAACTTTGCTTCACTAAAGGTCATTCCCTTACATCATGCTTTGCCTTCAAGAAGATGTATCCACAAATTGGGCTACCTTCTTTACCAAAAGGGCCACATCACACATCCCCGCAGGCACATTTGATGCAAGTTCCAAGCATCAATACAAATGACAATTGTCCATGGCTTTGTGATAGTGGTGCTTCTCATCACATTACAAATGATCTCAATGCTTTGTCGCTCCATGCTCCATATGATGGTACCCAAGAACTCGCCATTGGTGATGGTTCGTCTCTTAATATTACTCATGTTGGCTCTTTAACACTTCATTTTGATACCGTTTCGTTAGTTTTACATAATGTCTTATGTGTTACATCTATATCTCGCAACATCATATCCATTTCTCATTTATGTCTTGACAACAATATACTAATCCAATTTTTTTTCTCTTGATTTTGTCATCAAGGATTGCCACTCCCAACTTCCTCTCCTCCAAGGAAAAGCTAAACATTGGATATACGAGCTCCGCCCGAAATCACCACCTCACGTTTTTTATGTTAAGAAAATAAGTCTTCTTTGTGGCATCGCCGGCATGGACACCCGCACTCTCAAACAACGTCTATCTTCAATTATTTCATCTATTTCTTATTTTGATGACTCGTGTAATTCTTGTTGCATTAACAAAAGTCATAAACTCTCGTTTCATATTTCATCAATTATTTCCAATGCACCATTACAAATTTTATTTTCGGATGTGTGGTCTTCTCCCGTTATTTCTTATGATGGTTACAATATTATATTATCTTTGTTGATCACTACACCAAATACACTTGGATTTATCCTATTTAAAAAAAATATGATTCGCTTAATGTATTCATTAGCTTCCAATGTCTTGTCAAAAATTATTTTCAATGTAAAATAAAACAATTATTTTCTGATAATGAAGGTGAATACATCAAACTTGCTTCTCATCTTGCATCTTGTGGCATCTCTCATCTTACCTCTCCTCCACACACTCCTGAACATAATGGCTCTGCCGAACGACGACATCGTCACATAGTCGAAACGAGCCTCACTCTTTTATCCCATGCCAAAGTGCCTCTCAAATTTTGGCCTTTTGCGGTCACTACCGCCACATACCTAATAAATCGTCTCCCTACCTCAACTCTCAAAAATTATTCTCTTTATTTTCGCTTATTTCATAAATTACCAAACTATGATAAACTTCGTAGTTTCGGTTGCCTTTCCTACCCTTGGCTCCGTCCATATTCCTCCAACAAACTTCAACCTAAATCTAAACCATGTATCTTTGTTGGATATTCATCGACCCAAAGTGCTTACTATCTCCTAGATCCTCAAACAAATAAAATTTATACTTCTCGCCATGTTCACTTTGTGGAAACTCATTTTCCTTATGAAGTTCTATCTCAATCCTCAACTCCTCCACCACCTAATCCGTACGAATGGCTTCCACTCTCTGTTCACATGCATCCAATTACACCATCTCACACACCTTCTATACATTCCCCACAAAACCAAACTTCTCTTACACCTTTAAACACCCATATTGATCCACAAACTGATTCCCATATTGAGGGCTCCACCCCCACCACAACAAACCAATCAGGGGTCAACCTATTAAATCCCAATTCACCAAACAACAATTCTTATGGCTTAAACCTACAAAATTCACCAACTAACACTCCTTCTGGAAAAATAAGTCAACCTGCCCAAAAATCCAAACCTCACCAGTCCAGCCGAGTCCCACTCATCATCTGATCCTAACACACCCATTGAACATCTCGTCTCCCCTACCCACACTCGCATTCGCAAACCGAACCCTAAATATCACACGAAAATTTTTCTTCTTTATAATGCATCTTCTTCTCACCCTATTGAACCTACAACAGTTACTCAAGCCCTCAAAATCCCGCTTTGGCGCAAGGCTATGCAAGATGAGTTTGACGCCCTACAACGTAATGGCACTTGGTCTCTTGTTCCACCAGAATCTGCACCCAACCTTGTTGGTTGCAAATGGGTTTTTCGAACCAAATTCAAACCCAGTGGTGAAGTTGACCGTCTAAAGGTTCGTTTAGTAGCAAAAGTCTTTCACCAACGTCCCGGTCTCGATTATCTTGAGACCTTTAGCCCGGTTATTAAACCCGCAACCCTTCGTCTCATTCTTTCTCTATCCATTTCCCAAAATTGGTGTCTCCGTCAACTTGACATCAATAACGCTTTCCTTCAAGGCACATTAACCGAAGATGTTTTCATGTCTCAACCACCTGGTTTTGCTGATCCCTCTTTTCCTCATCATGTTTGTAAATTAAACAGGGCTATATATGGCCTTCGTCAAGCATCTCGCGCATGGTATGATGAACTAAAATCATATCTTCTTTCGGTTGACTTTTAACCAACTATTTATGATCCTTCTCTTTTATTAATCACCATACTAAATCTCTTATCTATCTTCTTGTCTATGTTGATGACATAACTGTCACCAGCCCGAACACCTCTTTTATCAATTGTTTCATCAATTCCTTTGCTGCTCGTTTTACTCTAAAAGACCTTGGAACTCTCTTATACTTTATAGGTGTTGAAGTCCTTGCCCACAAAAACGGTATTTTCTATCCCAAACTAAATACATCCTTGATTTGTTGAATCGAGCTAACATGAGTGATTGTAAGCCGGCTACCACCCCAATGTCGTTCTTGGACCATCTTTCCCCCACCGATGGATCACCTCTTCCATCGCCCACCCAATATCGTGCCTTTGTTGGAGCTCTCCAATACCTATCCCTCACTAGACCCCACGTGGCATTTACGGTCAACAAGCTTTCTCAATTTATGCATTCTCCCACCAACATCCACTGGGCCGCCCTCAAGTGTTTGCTTCGGTACCTTCACGGTACTATTTATCATGATCTAATGTTTAAAAACAATTCTCCTCTACATCTTCATGCCTTTGCTGATGCTGACATGGCAAGTGACAGGTCTACCTACCGAAGTACCACTGGCTATATTTTTTATTTAGGTTCCAATCCGGTTTCTTGGAGCTCAAAACGCCAACCAACCTTGGCAAGGTCCTCAACCGAAGCAGAATTTCGGGCTGTTGCATCCACCACAACATAAATACAATGGCTAATATCTTTATTATCAGAACTTGGCTACAAGTCCATAGTTACACCGACCATATACTGTGATAATTTGAGTGTCACAGACTATTCGGCTAACCCGGTATTTCATTCACGCATGAAGCACCTTGCTCTTGATTTTCACTTTGTACGAGAAAAGGTTCAACAAAAGACGATACGAGTCACTCACATATCTAGTGATGAACAACTTGCTGATGCTCTTACTAAGCCATTGCTAAAACCACGGTTCCAATATCTTCTATCCAAGATTGGACTAGTCTCTCGATTGTCCATCTTGCGGGGAAATATTAACAATACAATAAGTTCCCGCTCAGAAGTTTGAATAACAAGTCAAATCATTATTTTTAGATAATATTTCATAGTTATTAGTTTCCTTTATTGTGTATATTCATTCCCCAAATTATGGGATTACATCTTGTATAAATGTATGATTGTAATATGTGAAAAGTAATTCGGTTGATTATCCTATTAATAGTATTGCCATCAATAGCTTGCTAGTTGCTAATGGAAACAAAGTTGAATAAAGAGCTAGTATACTCTTACTCGGACAAGCTAGACAAAGCAAAACATAAACTGATTTGATACGTTTATGTGTGGCCGAATATGGATTTTCACATTATACTTTGAACATCATCATCATCATTACATATGAAAGGCAAGTGGTCAACAAGCTACGCCACTAATCCTTTTTAAATTACAAAACTGAGTATTTTAAAACTAGTAGAAAACACCCAGAATTAATGCATGGCTAAATATGGATTTAACCAGAATTACAAAACCAAGTATTTTAAAAGAGATGTGATCCTCATAGACCACCCCCACATGTCTATACGGCTCGTATAGGCCTATACGGCCTTATAGGGTACGAATGACTGACAAGGGGACAAAAAAACAGCTTTTACAGCCTATACGACCGTATATACCTATACGAGTCGTATAGGCATTAAATGGCTCGTATTGCTCCCTGACAAACCATAAAACCTATACGGTCATATAGGACTATACGACCGTATAGAAAACATTTGCAGAAAAATTCAGGTTGCCTTTTGACCACTATTAATTGCTTCCGGGAAACGACTATACGAGCCGTATATTGAAATACAACCTGTATAGACAGATTTTCGGTGGTGCTATACAGCACATGAAAGGGTCAAAAAGAAGAATGTTTAAAATTGCTAAAAAAATATAATGCAAGTCAGATAATATATTAAAAAACATTCAAAAAAATGTCTATACGGCCGTATAGGCCTATACGAGGCACTATAAATGATGGCCGACAACATCTGACGTAAACTGACATGATTCAGGTGCTATACGACCGTATAGCCCTATAAGAGCCGTATAGGGAAAAAATGGTGTGTGAGGATCATAGGTTGTGTGGGAGGATCCTAAGGTGGTGGTGTTTTTTCACAAAAGAGCTTTCTGGCCTCTTTTGTCTGCGCCGCACAGACCACGCGCATACATTGAGGTTTGCAGACTGTTTGTTTTCTGGAAGACAATTCATTAAAAAAATTTTGAGCGCCTTTGTCCTCAAGCAGATATGAACCATTCACTTCTCACCTTTTCTACACATCTTCACCAACATCAGGTCACAATATTATCTCCACATCTTTCACCTCCAAACCCTAGCCTCCTTCTCTCCAACCTTCTTCCCGTCACCCCCCTTTCCCCACCTCCGGCCGTCGCACCCCACTCCACCTTCGGCTGCCGCATCCCACTCCCAACTGTGACCACCGCCATATGCGGATCCAAGCCCTTTCAAACAAAGGCGGAACTACAGGGGAGTCAGGAGGATCCGTTGACTCTCCGGCGACTCTCCAGCTACCGGATTTTCATTACTTTTTTTTAATATATACCTCCTAAGTAGCAGTATTCTTTTATGTGTGACCCCTCATAATCACCAGCTGCTGATGTGAAGAGAAAATGATCAGAATTTTTCCGGCGGCTTCCATGGCGTTATGGAGCGGTCGATGGCAGCTTTTTGTGAGAATAAAGAACAAATGAAGAAGAAGAAGAAGAAACAGTATTTAAAAGTTTAAAACTAAGCTCAATTCTCGATTAATAAAAAAGTCAAATACATATATAAAACTGTACTAATATTATCAAATTAATTAGTGAGAAGTCACATCTCAAATAAAGATGTGTTAATTTAGGTTTTGGTTTTACTGTTGATTAATCTTTAGGTTTAGTATGGTTTAGAAATTCGTGTTATATTTTAGCAGTCTGCAGACGTTATAAAACAAACAGTCTTTTTCTTGCAGACTGTAGAGGTTTGGTCTATCTCTTCTGCTACAGATGTCTACAGATGTGGTCTGCAGACAGCAGACATTTTACCTTTTAAAAAACAAACAGCACCTAAGCCTTTTAAAAACTAGTAGAAAACACCCATAGTTAAATGAACACACCTGCAAAGCAAAACATAAATCGCATATGATACATCTTAATGTGTGGCTAAATATGGATTTTCAAAGTTTACTTGATCATCATCACATATTAATGAAAGGCATGGTTAGATTATAATAGGAAGTTTGATTTTTGTAATAATGTTAAGAAATAATCCAGTGCATTGATTTTTGACAAGGATGGTTGAGATTAGTTTGGGAAAGAAATCTGTAAAATAAGGAGAATGACATAAAGGGAATAACACAATTTTTAACTTTTTATCTTCACATGCGAGTCACATGTTAATTTTCCCCATCAATTTAAAACGCTCATAACCTATTTATACATTAGAAAACAATCATCATAATAACGAGAGTTTGTTTATCTTTAATATAAGAACTATATTATTATAAAAGATTAGGCTATAATAAGAAGTATGGTTTTTGTAGAAACGATAAGAAATAATCTATTCTATTTATTTTCAACATGGATGGTTGAGATTAGGTTATGGTTGAAGTCAAGTGTCACATAAGGGGAATAACATAATACGGATAACACATTTGTTGATTTTCTCTCCCACACGCAAAAAAATATGTCAATTTCTCAATCATTTTAAAACATTCATATTTATACGACATTTTCAAAAATCACCATAATACCGGTGTTTATTATATAGAAAAATAAAAATGAATTTGTAGGTTTTTTTACAAATTGTGTTTTACAATAATTGTATTTTACAAAATTGTGTTTTTCATTGTACGTGTTTTTTACATTGTGTATTTTCATAGTGTTTTCCATTGTTCTTTTTTTTTGGAAACTATATTCCGGCGAAAGTTTTCAACAAAATTCCCGATTACTTTCCGACCAAAAACTTCCGATGACTTTTCTGGCAAAAATTCTGACGACTTTCCGGCAAAAATGTCCGGCGACTTTTCTGGTGAAATTTCCAGCGGAATTTTCCGGCAACTTTAGGGCGAGGTGGCGGCGGTGGAGTGGTCGTGGTTGTGGAAGATGAGTGAAGATGTAAGTGAGTTTTTGAGATTAAGTTAAGTGGGTTTTTGAGATTAAAATAGAGGACCAAAATGCCCTATTTTCTAAGAAAAATAAAACTTTTTATTTGAACTCAATCCTTGTTATAAAATACTTAAATGAAAATAGTGTGTTTTTTTTAACACAATGTGTTATTGGTCATGATCATTGTGTTTATAAATTGTGTTTAACATAGTATTTTTTTTTAATCATTGTGTTTTAACAAAAAAAGTGTTTTTTCATTACTAAAATTGTGTTTTTATGTGAAAAAATATAAATTGTGTATTAGCGAAATATGTTTCGGTAGTGTTTTCTTTTTAGATAAGAAAAGGCAACTGTATTTTTGGGTTTTCATTTTTTAACTAGGGTCGGCTAAATCATTCGTCGCTCGAACTCGCTCGCCGCTCGCTCAGAAATTGCTCGGAAAATGCTCGCTCTTTTTTTCACTCGATTGAAACGAGCCACTCTGCTCGGTTCGATTTGCAAACGAGCCAAGCAACGAGCAAAGGTCTGCTCGGTTCGGTTCGACTCGAATATTTTTAATTCATTTTATATATAATTATATATGAACAAATATATAAATATATAGATAAAACACATAAATATAAGCTTACAATTATTTTTACCCCTTAAAATTTTCATATTACATCAATTTTATATTTTTAATTATTCGCTTCAAGTTTTTACAATACTAGAAGTTTTGATTACATGATCATTATATCTCACTTCAAACTGATTTATAACAAAAATTTACAATCTATTACACGTTTGTCTAAAAAACTATTAATTTATTTATAATATATATTAGAGTTCATTAAAGTGTCATTTTCGTCTTTGTGGTTTGGCAAATAATGCGAATTTAGTCCAAAAAGTTTATTATTTGCATATGGACCCTCCATGTTTCCCATCTTGCCAATTACATCCAAATCACTAACCTCGTTATATTTAATAGTTAAGCCAGGGGTATAAATGTCTTTTCACTCTTTCTTTATTATAATATTTATCAGTGAACTGCGATTTTCGTCTCTATGGTTTGTCCAAATATGCGACTTGAGTCCAGAAGTTTCAAATTTGCAATTTTTGTCTCTATGATTTTATTACATTTGCAATTAAACCCGAATTCACTAATCTCGTTAAGACTGGTCGTTAAACCTATTAGTGTGCTCTTCACGTGAGGGGTAATTTTGTGCTTTTTTTCTTTTTTTACAAATACACCCAGCCCCTCACATGAGGGGGCTTGCGAATTAGGACTGTGGTTTATTTTGAGAGAAAAACAACATAATTGGTCATCATGTGAAGGGCACGCGGATGGATTAACGAACAAACTTAATGAGGTTGATAAATTCGGGTTTAATTGCAAGTAAAATGAAACTACTAGGACGAAAACTGCAAACTTGAAATTATTGAACTAAAACCGTAAATTTAGACAAACCACAGGGACGAAAACCGCAATTCACTGAAATAAGTACTATAATAAATATAATAAAGAAAGAGTGAAAAGACATGTCCACCCCCAACTTAACGATTAAATTTAACGGGGTTAGTGATTTGGATGTAATTGGCAAGAATTGGGAAACGCGGAGGGTCTATATGCAAAGAATAAACTTTTTGGACTAAATTCGCATTATTTGTCAAGCCACAAGGACGAAAATGACATTTACTCAATATATTATTTACAACCCTCAAATTTGTTTCTTATTGAAAGTTTTAAAGTGAAAAGAAATAAATAATGCTCGAAATCGTTCGATGTTCGATCGAAAAATGCTCGATTCGAATTTGGCTTGTTTCGGTTTTCGCTAGGTTTGAATTTCACCGTTCGGTTCGGTTCGGTTCGGTTCGGTTCGGTTGTAAACGAGCCAAGCAACGGGCAAGCATTCGATCGGTTCGGCTCGGCTCGGCTCGTGAACAACCCTAGTTTTAACCACTATTGTATTATAACTAGAATTGGGTTTTAACTTATAACTCCTATCAGGGCCGGCCTTTAGGGAGGGCGGGGTGGTCTACAGCCCCCGGCCCGACACCCCGTTAGGCCCAAATATATATATATTTTTTTAATTATATGTATTTTTATGAAAACCAATATGTATATTTAATGTTTAAACTCAATTACAGAATAACTAGTTTTGCTTAGTGGAAAAGAGGTTTGACTACCAACCAAAAAGTTGTGGGTTTTGGTCTCATTTAAGACATGTTTAAGTCTATTTTTATACAAATTTTTTTATACAACCCAAATCATAACCAATTATACCTATTTAAAAGTTAAATTGTTTAAAGCCAACAAAATACTTATTTTACTTTTGGCCCAAAATATTTTTTGCCTTCTCGAAGCCGGGCCTAACTCCTATTCATTTCGGTGTCTCCGCGTTAATGCGTACCAAGCATCTTTATGTACATAACAAGTATTATGTAAAAAAAGGAATAAAGAAAAGAAAACGAAGCATAAATTCATAATTTGAGATCTAGCTCCCACCTAGAAAAAATAGGAACTCGCAATATGCAAAAGTACAAAAATCGAACAGGTATGCAAAGCTCCCCATATTCCGGAGAAGCTCCGTCGTAATCGACACAAAGCTCCCCATATTTCGTACACAGACGTAGTCGATGACGACTGATAGTAGAGACATCGCGTATCCGATTCGAATGTGAAATCGAAAGTTTCAGATCTGAAATCGGTAACCGAGCTGGTGTCGACTAGAACAAATGATAACTGGAACAAGTTTTATATTTGAACAAAATGCCCTCTTTCTTAGCTTTATTACAAAATCTAATCTTCTTATTTGAACCTAGCCCATGAGAGGCAAGTGGACAACAATCTACACCGCTAACTATTTTTTAAATTACAAACCAGGTATTTTAAAAACTAGTAGAAAATACCCGAAAATTAATAAAATCAGAACACGGGCTACAAGTGCAGATTCATGAGTCATGGCCCATATGCAACAAACATAATGGTGTCGATGAGTATAAATGTATAATTAAATTCCACATTAGTGCTCTGACTTCGTATTTGTTTTTTTCTTTTTAGCTTAAAACGCCTGAATCACTAATCGCCTTAATCGTGATTTTTGTGCCCTGTTTTTGAGTTTTTTTAAAGGAGAAAAAAGAAAGGAAAACTAATGATAGTTAAAAAATGGGTGTTCTTGAGTTTTTTTTAGGATGGAATGATAGGAGTAGGAGGAGTTAGAAAGAATTAAATTAATATATTTTCCCAATAAGTTATCCTCCCAAAAATGGGATGATTACTAAGGATAACTATTTTTTAACATGGTTATCATTTCCTTTCCTTTCCTTTCCTCTAATTTCTTTTCAACTCAAGAACACACATAATTAAAAAAAATTCTTTCTCTTTCCTTCCCTCTCTTATCATTTCCTCTCCTTTCCTTTTCTTTACTTGATTAAAAAACTCAAGAACAAGTATTTATTTAATAGGTCGTAAACTCAAAAAGTTGCCAATACCTTCCAGATTTATATGCCCATAAACAGGTCTTTCAACTTTATATCACATTTAGAATTCTTTGTTACTTTTGGTGCTTCCGATTTGTGTCACTAGTTGATAAAATACATTTGTTTAATATCTTCGTACTATAACTACCATTGCCCAGAATGACCATTTTTCCTTTTGAATGATCTATCCCGTCATGATTAGTTGTTTCTTTCGCAGGTTGCTTATTATCCATAAACATGGGACAAATTTGACATTAATTTGTTCCCATCAAACTTTATTACGAATCCATGCATTCTTAAATGCAAGACGTTCTACTCAAAGTCCGGCGTATAGAATACACTTGAGATTCTTAGTATTTTTCCCATCTATACTCAATATCACTTGCCCGGCTCTACAAATAAACATAATTTTCGACCATTCAGATCATATTAATTAAATTGCATGCAAGCATTGACGAAGCTTAGTGAGGGCCTGGAATGGCCCAGCCCCCCCCCCCCCCCCCTTGTTTTTTTACACAGTGGTGTAGATTTACTCTTTTTCGCCCCAAAAAATTATATACGTGTGAATTTACCTGTTTTCGACCGGAAATCTGAGCCCGCACCCCCTAGTTTATGATTATTAAATACATTTTGAGTTCGGTCCCCCCGACGAACTCGTCCAAGCTTCGCCACTGCGTGCAAGATGATTACGATAATGAGTATTAACATACTAGGTTTCAGACCATCGTCGTTGATCACCACTGACGATGTATTCCTCCGCAAAATCGCCACCCTCACTTTAATTTTGAATGCCCATGTTGATTGCTTCGCGAATCAATTGAGAGGACGTATTCGTCTTGTTCCTTTGGTATGCACTTTTGAATTAAGCGTCTAGGTTCTCTGTAGTTATAGCACAGCCCGCCAATCATAATTTTGATGGTTCGTTCAACCCCTGTTTCTTTTGTTTCCCTCCATTTTCTTCTTTGGAAAGATGAGTATTCGAAAGATCTAATAACGAGTGTGTATGGCTTGTAAAACTTGGTGCAATACCAACTTGAACTTTTGAAGCACCGAATGGTTAATACGAAAAGTATTAGAGGGTGGCATGGAAGATCTCAAAGGCGGTTACGGTGGAGAACTAAAGTTCAGCGAGTAACTTCAATAACTTGGTGTATAAGTTATTTATTTATGGAACTTACTATAGTTAGAAAAAGAAGTTGCTTATGTTTCCAAATTAGTGTGTATCATGTTTTCTAAGTTCATGTAACTTTTATCTCATGCTCAAATGTAGTTACTTTTATTCGATATTATATTTTACCTTTATTTCCCACATGTTTAAAGTGTGTTTCAGTATACAACGTAATGTTTGTATACTGAAAATATACTTTTTAATGGAATTTAAATACGACATATACTTAGAATCCATTTTTTATAGTGCATTCCTAATCAAGATTAAAGTATCCTTCATTCCATGGGGATGAGTACAATCTGATAAATGCCCCGACAACTGTCCGGACAACTGCTCATGCTCGTGCTCGCACACATGCTACATTCAGAGCCCACTCGTTTAGACCTTAAACAAAAGAAGCTTTGGAGTACTATGATATTGATGAGAAACAACATTATGTCGTAGAGAAAACAAATGGCAGCTGCTGTACTCATACAACATGTTTTTCATGATGGAAAACAAGAAAGGTTTATAATAAAACAACGTTATTAAGTAATCAGCATTCATGTAAGATCTCCTATATTATATATACTTGCACCTTCATTTATTTAATGCACATTGCCAGTTGTATAGAATGGAACAAGAAGTGATTTTGTGAATGCTACAAATGTATAGTTTTAAAGTTAATAAAAACATGAGACTCACTCTTGGTTCTCAATCATTACCTGTTCGTGATATCAAAGAGTTTGCAGATTGGTAATTGAATATTAGTGAAGGCAATCTTGGTGGCCCAATTAATGACAGTGAAACAATTATACAAATTCAGGATGATCTTTTAATTCAACAATCAATGGATCCAATATCTGATTTAATAAATTTTGCTTATCCATCGATTTTAGAAAGGTTCAATGAGGTGAATTACTTTCAAGAACGTGCGGTATTGGCTCCTTTAAACGAGGTCGTTCAAGAAATTAACTGATGCAGTTCCGGAAACAATCAATGGCACGAGAGACTCATGATTAATCAAATACATAAAACCGAACCAAAGGTTCAAAAACAATGTTCTTTTAGTATAAAACTTAATCAAAAACTAATGAAAAGGTTTACAATCAATCCTATTTATACTAGACTAGAAAAGATAAACATGGAAACTAGATAAACATAGAATAATAAAAGATAATAAAAATAAGAATTTAAATTAGGAGATGCTCCTACATCATACTCCCCATCTTCGAAAAAACTCGTCCTCGAGTTTTGTCTTAAAACCAAAGCCACCTGGATCGAAAGGAACATCAACTCGATTTTCATTTGGTATCATCACGACCCACCTAAACATTTTAAATGCATGGGCCATCTTTCCTGGCTCGCGACCTGCACCACCAGGGTCGAATGGTGAATTGAACTGTCTCATGTTCACAGTCAACAATGTATTAATGTGACATGGGAATGTAAATGTTGATCCACTTATTTTCTCATGCATGTCACTAGACTTATCCATAGGATTAGTTAGCCCGTGTGTAAAACATACATCATTATCACAAACTTGATCGCTATCATTTGACCCTGATATTTGTTTTTCAATTTTAAAATCCATTCCTTTTTGAACTTCCACCAAACTAGGAGATTTTATTAAATCACCATCTTTATCAAATATGGTAATGATTGGGTCAACATCTGATTCCATCTTTATTCCCGGCATGAAAGATGGGGTTACCATGGAAGCCACGGAACCCTTGATCACCATCGTATGGCCAACAACTTCAACACTAGAGATCTTGGAAGGCAATTTATCACCATACTTCTCATTCAATTCCACCATTTCAGTTGACACACATGTAGAACTCCGCCAATACCCGTTGAGTGTCATGTTCGTTGGGTCATCCAAGGAAAGGGTTGGACCACCCGTAGCCACCATATCACCACCCATAGCTACCGTATGTTCTTCCTCATCCTGGTAGATATCAAACACGGGTGGCGAATAATAACTAAAATCGCCATCGGAAGAATTCACAAATAAACACTCATCTTCATTAAAATCAATCCCATCTTCATCGAATCTTGGTTCGTCTTCCAACAAACGCTCGTGATCAGATTCATCTTCATATATCGGTTCATAGAACCGGGGTGGGTGACGGCTGAACGGCTGCTGCTCTCCGTGGCCACCTTCGTCCCAGACGACGGTGCTCGACTCGGTTTCCTTCTTGCGCATCTCCCGTTGTAATTCGAGATCGCGGACTCATTTTTGAGCCGTTCGATCTCTTCAAGATCGCGGACTCTTTGTCGGAGTCGTTGGATCTTCATAAGATCCCATGGGTCGGAACAGACTCCACCGTTGCCTCGGCCGGCGACTCTGCGAGTAGGACATCGATCTTCTCCACAAGCACGTGAATAGAAAATACTTCGATCGTTGCCTCGGTCGGCGACTCTACGATCAAGCAAGTATTCAACACCACGTCGAGCCATTTGAGAACCAAAAGCTCTGATACCAACTGATGCAGTTTCGGAAGCAATCAATGGCTCGAGAGACTCATGATTAATCAAAGACAATAAAACAGAACCAAAGGTTCAAGAACAATGTTCTTTTAATATAAAACTACCAAAAATAATGAAAACGTTTACAATCAATCCTATTTATACTAGACTAGAAAAGATAAACATGGAAACTAGATAAACAGAAAATAATAAAAGATAATAAAAATAAGAATTTAAATTAGGGGATGCTCCTGCATCATTAACGACCATATGTTAGGATTTTTCCCGGGTGAAAAGATGGAATTCTAAGTTCGGGCAGTGTAGATGAGGTTGAAAGTGTATTCGAAGACTTTAATCCAACGTTGTACTCTCCTGATTTTCTAAATTGTATAAAGATGTATGGTTTGCTTAACCATAGATTGGTACTTAGTTTGCAATGACTATAAATAAAATTCAAGGACAGTCGTTAGCAAGAGTTGGGTTGTATTTAAAAGAGCCAGTTCTGACACACGACCAGCTTTATGTTGTTTTGTCAAGAGTAAAGACTAGAGACAACATTAAAATAGTCATATTAGATAAACAAGGTAGTCTTACGAATAAAACAACAAATGTAGTATATAACGAAGTTTTTGAAAGCTTATTATGATTAACTTTACTGGTATGCTGTTTATGTGTTTTCATGTTATAATATTAATTAAATACATTTTTTTAATGTATTTGGGAATGTTAGTTATATTTTTCAGGCTAATTTATAAAGAAAATTGAACTTGTATTGTATTATATATAAATATAAATATATATATATAAATATTTATATTTTTTATTATATTTAACACGGGCTATAACCTAGTTTTGTGTTAGTTTGAACACAAAAGTTCAAAAGAAAACATGTGAAATAACATAGAGATTATGAGTAATTTTAGAAGATTTGGTTTAAAAATCGAACGTTACCAAAATGGTGGATCCGATTTAACCCTTTATGCTTATAAAATTACCATATATTGTTTTAAAATATAGACCAATGGTTATGACTTTCTAATAATTTCTTAAGAACTTTTTATTATTATTATTATTATTATTATTATTATAGTAAAACCTTTTTGATTTCCTAATGTTGTTATTATCTAATTAGTATAATTAAGAACTTTGGTGTCACAAAGTATGTTATTTTTGTTTTGATATATGTAATAATAGTTTGGGTCTTTAAACAAGTGTATTGGTGTTGGTTAGATGGTTGTATTGGTAATGGTAGTTGCTTCTAATGGCTTGTGTCGAAGCATGAAATGAATCTGACCTGATCCATGACGATGTTTCCACGGATTTTCGAGATGAACGAACCACGTCTTGATCTTCTTCTTCTTCAGCTGCTTGAGACCTGCAATGGTTTTTGGGGGTGTGGAGGTGACTGCTAAGATATCCTGAGGATTTCTTGTTCACAGACACAAAAAGGTGGTGGTGGCTCTTATTAAGCATCACCCTAACAAGGAGGTGGAGACCTCCTTATATAGAGAGCCTCATGGCCACCATCATGATACCCTAATGGGCCTAGCCCAGTTAGGGTTACCTCCACAAAACCCCCTCAGCCCAATAACATTGTATTAGTCCATGTAATAAAATAAGCCAAACATAATAGATTTAGGGTCGTAGAACCGGGTTTTAGTACCATATCTGACCTGATCCATGACGATGTTTCCACGGATTTTCGAGATGAACGAACCACGTCTTGATCTTCTTCTTCAGCTGCTTGAGACCTGCAATGGTTTTTGGGGGTGTGGAGGTGACTGCTAAGATATCCTGAGGATTTCTTGTTCACAGACACAAAAAGGTGGTGGTGGCTCTTATTGAGCATCACCCTAACAAGGAGGTGGAGACCTCCTTATATAGAGAGCCTCATGGCCACCATCATGATACCCTAATGGGCCTAGCCCAGTTAGGGTTACCTCCACAAAACCCCCTCAGCCTAATAACATTGTATTAGTCCATGTAATAAAATAAGCCAAACATAATAGATTTAGGGTCGTAGAACCGGGTTTTAGTACCATACCCCTACAAGCCCCCCAAGTCCAGCGTTGCTCCTGGGCGCGCAAGCGTCTAGGTGGAGCGCTGGACTTTATAAGGTGTGAGGCGGTTTTTTCCCTTTTCTTTGGCCTTGTCTTTATTGTCTTTTGAGTTTTGAGTGGTTTTCTTCATGATGGTGACATGTTGTAATAAAAGCCTGCGCGCGAGGCGACTTACGAGCTGTAATAATAACGAAGCTTGCGCGCATTGCGACTTATGAGCTGTAATAATAATGAAGCTGGCGCGAGAAGCGACTTACGAGCTATAATAATAATGAAGCCTGCGCGCATGGCGACTTATGAGCTGTAATAATAATGAAGCTGGCGCGAGAAGCGACTTACGAGCTAAAATAATAATGAAACTGGCGCGAGAAGCGACTTACGAGCCAAAATAATAATGAAGCTGGCGCGAGAAGCGACTTACGAGCTAAAGTAATAATGAAGCTGGCGCGAGAAGCGACTTACGAGCTATAATAATAATGAAGTCTGCGCGCATGGCGACTTATGAGCTGTAATAATAATGAAGCCTGCGCGCATGGCGACTTATGAGCTGTAATAATAATGAAGCTGGCGCGTGAAGCGACTTACGAGCTAAAATAATAATGAAGCTGGCGCGAGAAGCGACTTACGAGCTAAAATAATAATGAAGCTGGCGCGAGAAGCGACTTACGAGCTAAAATAATAATGAAGCTGGCGCGAGAAGCGACTTACGAGCTATAATAATAATGAAGCCTGCGCGCATGGCGACTTATGAGCTGTAATAATAATGAAGCTGGCGCGAGAAGCGACTTACGAGCTGTAATAATAACGAAGCTTGCGCGCATGGCGACTTATGAGCTGTAATAATAATGAAGCTGGCGCGAGAAACGACTTACGAGCTATAATAATAATGAGGCTTGCGCGTGAGGCGACTTACGAGTTGTAATAATAACGAAGCTTGCGCGCATGGCGACTTATGAGCTGTAATAATAATGAAGCTGGCGCGAGAAGCGACTTACGAGCTATAATAATAATGAGGCTTGCGCGTGAGGCGACTTACGAGCTGAAAGAATAATGACAGCTTACGCGCGAGGCGTCTTATGAGCTGTATGAATAATAAAGCCTGCGCGTAAGGCGACTTACGGGCTGTAAGAATAATGAAGCTTGCGCGCAAGGCGACTTATGAGCTATAATAATAGAGCTTGCGCGCGAGGCGTCTTACGAGCTAAAAGAATAATGACAGCTTACGCGCGAGGCGTCTTATGAGCTGTATGAATAATAAAGCCTGCGCGTAAGGCGACTTACGGGCTGTAAGAATAATGAAGCTTGCGCGCAAGGCGACTTATGAGCTCTAATAATAGAGCTTGCGCGCGAGGCGTCTTACGAGCTAAAAGAATAGTAACAGCTTGCGCGCGAGGCGTCTTATGAGCTGTAATAATAGTGGAGCTTGCGCGTGAGGCGGCTTACGAGCTACTTTATGTCCCGCGCTACGTGCAGATGTTGCATGCGCGTGCGCGTGGACTTTGGTTTTGTGTTATGCGCCACGCGCAGATGTTGCATGCGCGTGCGTGTAGACTGTGATTTGTGTGAGCATGTGTAATATGCGTGAGCATATGTGATGCGTGAGCATATGGTATGAGGATTCCCAATCCTTAAGTTTGGCGCGTAGCCATATGGGATATTATGAGGATTCCCAACCTTGAAGTTTGGCGCGTAGCCATATGGGATATTATGAGGATTCCCATCCTTGGCGCGTAGCCATATGGGATATTATGAGGATTCCCAACCTTGGCGCGTAGCCATATGGGATATTATGAGGATTCCCGACCTTGAAGTTTGGCGCGTAGCCATATGGAATATTATGAGGATTCCCATCCTTGGCGTGTAGCCATATGGGATATTATGAGGATTCCCAACCTTGAAGTTTGGCGCGTAGCCATATGGGATATTATGAGGATTCCCATCCTTGGCGCGTAGCCATATGGGATATTATGAGGATTCCCAACCTTGAAGTTTGGCGCGTAGCCATATGGAATATTATGAGGATTCCCAACCTTGAAGTTTGGCGCGTAGCCATATGGGATATTGTGAGGATTCCCATCCTTGGCGCGTAGCCATATGGGATATTATGAGGATTCCCATCCTTGGCGCGTAGCGATATGGAATATTATGAGGATTCCCATCCTTGGCGTGTAGCCATATGGGATATTATGAGGATTCCCAACCTTGGCGCGTAGCCATATGGGATATTATGAGGATTCCCAACCTTGAAGTTTGGCGCGAGGCCTGATGCGCACATGCACGGCGATGGAGTGGTGACTCGTGTGTGCGCGTGCATGGCGGAGGTCTCTTGCGCAAAGCCCAGATGATGGTTTCCGCGGCGGCACATGCACGGCTGTGGAGTGAGAATCCGCGGGCGCGCGTACATGGCGGCGGAAGTCTGGTACTTTCTGGATCTGCAATTTTAGAGTTAGATCTGCAACTTTAAACCTAAAATCCAGGTCCGTAATCTAGACCTAGATCTGTAAATCGGATCTGGACAGATCTGAAGCCCGGAGCAGATTTAAAACCATCACAGATGCGGAGACCTGATCATTTGAATCAGGCCGTTTCTTCTTGCCCAGATCTGGAAGCCTCTCTTTAGATCTATGGATCTTTTTGAGCTTTAATAGAACAAGCCTTGAAGCCTTTTTCTGTAAACCTCCAGATCTGGGTTTTTCCTGAGAGAGATCCGACAGCCGAGATGAAGATCGAAGGGCAGTTCGTTGCCGTCCCACGGATGGCGCCAATGTCGAAGCATGAAATGAATCTGACCTGATCCATGACGATGTTTCCACGGATTTTCGAGATGAACGAACCACGTCTTGATCTTCTTCTTCAGCTGCTTGAGACCTGCAATGGTTTTTGGGGGTGTGGAGGTGACTGCTAAGATATCCTGAGGATTTCTTGTTCACAGACACAAAAAGGTGGTGGTGGCTCTTATTGAGCATCACCCTAACAAGGAGGTGGAGACCTCCTTATATAGAGAGCCTCATGGCCACCATCATGATACCCTAATGGGCCTAGCCCAGTTAGGGTTACCTCCACAAAACCCCCTCAGCCCAATAACATTGTATTAGTCCATGTAATAAAATAAGCCAAACATAATAGATTTAGGGTCGTAGAACCGGGTTTTAGTACCATACCCCTACAGCTTGGAACCCAGGATTAAATCTTTGATGATGTTACTCTATCGGTTATTTTTTATCAGCTTATTATTCATTTTTGATGGTGCAAACTTTTTTCTGGTTATTTACTATCATCAAAACATAAAACATAAACTTTTTTTTCTGGTTATTTTCTATCAAGTTTTGGTGCAAATTTTTTTCAAGTGTACATGTTATAAATTTTTATTTGGGTGTGGTCTGGTTGGTTGTGTTGTTAAGTGAAACCGATAGAATTCGTCTATAACCATCGCTCTTTGTTTTCGTTTCAGAGCCGTAACGAACTTAACTAAAGCTGACAGAATGCCAATTTTGTTTTTGTTTTAGCTCCGGTACCGTAACAACGTGATGGAGACCGACCAATTTTGCGTAGACTTATCACCTTAATGCCCAATATCGACAAGGTTTGGGTTTTATCAACACCTGAGTTTTACCGACCGAAGTCACCCGATTTGTCAGCCTCACTTTTTATATTGTTTTGTTTTATTTTTTGTGTTATTTCTGATACCATAATGCACGTAACCAAAACTAACAAATACACGTCGACTTACCACCTGGTTTTACCACCGTCTGGGTTTTACCAACCTGTCTCGGCGCAATGCGCCATAAAAAGTTACGAGTCCACAATTCGTTCATGACTAACAATCCGAACATAAACAGAAAACAGAAAAAAAAAAAAAAAAAAAAAACCTCTTGTTACAAATAAGTGAATAACTGGGCTGAAGTTATAAAACATATTCTTGAAGGACTAAACTGTCAAGTGAGAAAGTTTAAACCATTTTTTTATAGTTCCCTCGCATATAAAACTAAAAGTCAACGACTTAACGTTTTCCCAGGCCACTTCAGATCTACATTAGACGAAAGAACCGTCTTTTGAGGAAACGATAGGACAATCTTGAATACTCAATCTTCCTTCCTTCATAGTTCATACTGCCAAGAGCAAGGTACAGTGCCTATAGTTTACAATTCGTTATATTCATTATAATTTGGGAAGTTTTTCATTTCCTTATATAATTTTTTCTGATTTGTATGTTTGTTTGTCTCAAAGTAATCGCTTTCTGCTTTTGAAAAACTTCTTCAAGGTGTACTGTCTATATTTTTAGTTGGTTAACTCATGAAAATGAGTTTGTAACTGACAAATAAAAAAAATCAATAGGATGTGTAGAAAACGTGTTGATAATGTTGATAGTTGTGTTTTTTCTTCTTAGTTCCAAGATTTTTATGATTATGATTCTAATGTTTTGAAACTCGGACCGGACCGGCCGGTCCGACCGGGACCCGGAGCTTTAAACGGTCCGGTTCATGCTATAGACCCGTTTTCTAAATTACCGGCCGGTTCTCTGAGTTTGCGGTCGAACCGGAACCGGTGACCTGGCGGTCTAACCGGAAATTTCCAATATTACTAGTTGCTGTGGTGTTTTTCTTTGTAAAATAACCCTAAAATCGACGTTGCCATCTTTAGATCTAGTATTCTATGTAGCAGGCACAATAAACCATCCTTAAATATATCCAATCTTCATGTTTCGACTTGAAAGTTTACTAATGGATGAGTATTTTGATATTAAAGATGAAGAAGAAGGAGGTGTACGTGACGGCTTTAAATTAAAAAGGAAAAGTAACTGTATTAGTTTTAAAACCCTAATAAAATAAATAGGTGAAGTATAAATTTGTTAGGCTGTAGTGGGCTTTTCAGAAAATGTAATCTGTTTACAACATTGATGATTTTCATATATTCTCAAATAAAAGATAATAAGGTATAAATGAACTTATATTATTTGAAAATAGCAATAGTAGCATCGTATTTTTTTTCTATTCGATATGACACATGAATTTTTTGATTATGTTTTGTCTTAGAATTGGATATTAGTATAAGACTTTTAAGGTAATAATGTTTTGAGATTAAGATTTTGATGTATGTTTTGTATTTTTGGATTATTATGTATTATATATATATATATATATATATATATATAATTATGACGTCATCCGGGTCAATGTCCGGTCCGACCTCCCGGGCCAGTCCGACCTGGGACCCGGTAAGACGTTCGGGTCAATGTCCGGTCTGGGTCTGAAAACATTGATTATGAAGACACAAAGTCTATGACAACTAGTGCTCTTAATTTTCTCTGTTAGTGAAAGCACCTCCACATAAACAAACGTTTGACCGGATAATATTATTTATGATTGTTTATATATTAATAATTTGTTAATAATATAGCCGGAGAATTGTTTGATGATATCCAAAATCTGGCTAGAGAAATGTCTGTCGGATTACCGACGGATTACATATGAATTTAAATTTTAGCTGGAGAAGATGCGTTGGTAATCCTTCAGAAAAAGTGTATGTTGGTGAACCACTGGAAATATCCGCCGGTGATCTATTGGAAAGAGCGTTACCCGCGACCAATATACTGACAAAGTTTCACCTACGGAATTATCCATCCGTGAAGCTCGCGTTTTCTAGTATAGAAGAAAAAATAATTGGTTTTGAATGGTGGTTGGAAATCTGTAATGATGTTTGAAATGTCTAGTTTTATGATTTTTTAAGGACATATTACAAATCCTGACACTGCTTTCACATACATAATACATGTCTGATGCCAGTGACATTTTATTCTTGCATATTCCCTTCTTTTCTCAAAGTCTTGGTCATTGCATAATAGAAACAAGATGTCTGCTCCCTTACAAATCCCATTAAAAGAGGTAGAAGCGGTCACCAATAACTTTGATGATGAAAGTTTTATTGGAGAAGGGTTTCTCGGAAAGATTTATAAAGGACAACTCTCATTATCCGGAGAGTTAATCGATGTTGCTGTACGGAGGTTAGATAATAGTTTTCGGCTGCAAGAGATGGCATTTGATAAAGAAATTTCAATTCTTTCATGTCTTAAGCATGAAAATATGGTCTCAATTGTCGGGTTTTGCTATGAGAACGATGAGATGCTTATTATAAACAAGCGCGTTGCTCGTGGAAGTCTAAGGAGGCATCTAAGAGACCCTAGACTTACATGGACGAGAAGATTGCAGATAAGCGTTGGGGTTGTGCGTGCTTTGAGTTATTTGCATAATTTTGGCATCATACATCATAACATCAACAGCAATTCAATCCTGTTAGATGAAAACTGGGAAGCCAAAATATCGGGCTTCGAGTATTCAATGACAATACCAGCAGGAAATCTGGACTTGGCATATGAGAAGCTTGGGATGGGAACCTATAAGTCGGACGTGTCCTCCATGGGGATCGTATTGTTTGAACTCATGTGCGGTGAGGAAACATTCCTTTCAAAAGAAGATAACAGCTTTCAAGCTTCATTAGCCATATTCCATTATGAAAACAGAGAATTGCATAAATTTGTTGACCCGAATCTATTTAGCCAAATGGATCAACTATCATTCAACATCTTTTCGAGAACAGCATATAATTGCCTGATTAAACATAGTGCACCACCAACTATGGATGAGATCCTCAAAAGACTTGAGAGAGCGTTGCAAGTTCAACTAATGTATGAAAATAATGTAAGACTATACTTTAATTTATTGTTTCATCATTTGTCATTTGACATAACAAGTTCATTAATTTGTTCTTCTTCATTAAGTTTGAGAGATACTTTGTCATAACAAGTTCATTTTTTGATATTACAGGATCACTCATCAGTTGTTGCAAGTCACGGTACAATGCCGGATCACTTGAAGTTGAAGGTACTGACTTTTTTTGTTTAAGTAAGAGATTTCTAATTACTTTAACTCATATTCTCGTAACCAGACTAAAACTCTAAAAGTATTACCTCCGACCCGTTATATATAGGAAGGTCGTTGAATTACTAAGTGAATATCTCAACCCGAAAACACGATGAACTTGAATAAACTTGTTTGATTCTTTCTTGATTAACTAAAACAAAAATTGAATACAATGAAAAATTAATCTTAAGCCCATGGTCGTCTATGAAAGTTGTTCAAATTTTGGGCCTTAAGTAAAAAAGTTTTTTTTGTTAGGTTTAAACAATTAAATTTTTAAATGAGCTTACTTAGTTATGATTTAGGTTGTATACAAAAAAAAAAAAGCTTAAATGACTTGAGTAGCGTTGATAGCCAAAAGACAAGGGTACATGCACCAATCGACCGGGTTCACGATGGTTGATTGTTATGTTCCCTCACATGTCTCCAGCAAAAGAAACGTGTCCACCATCAAACGATTGAACATCGAACAACAATGACTCGTCTCCAGTCATGTGCCGGGTGTAGCCACTGTCTAAGTACCAATTACTATTGACAAACCTTTTTGACTGACCCTGAACACATTAACAATTAATTAGACACGGGTTCCCGAGACTCAGTTATCTCGGGAAGATCAACCATGAAATCACCAAATTTTATCTTGTTTTCTCTAAAACTAAAGAGATGTGGTGTATCTGAATTGAAAGAACAGTCCTTAGGAATCCATGTAGAATCATGTTTCCTATTTTTCAGAAGATCTTTTGAACCGTCTTCTTCTTGTTTTCAAAACAAAATCCTCAGATCTCTCGATCTTTGGATTCCTCTCTTCACTTGTTTTTTGTGGGTTCTTGGATTTTTCAACCCCTAAACCCCTTTTAGATCTTTCCTTTTCGGTTATCCAAAAAAGTTTTCTTGCTTTCTTACAATTGTTGGATTTCACGTTCATTTCACTGGCAAAACTTTCAGATCAAATGAGTTCTAGTTCTTGTATTGGGTGTAGCTTTAGAACGAGACTGATTAAACTGATTGTTCATTTCTTTTTGCTGTTTGTGCCAGTTCTTGCAATGTCTTGCAAGGTGAGAAGGGTTACCGCAAACAAAACAACATTTTCTTCTAAAGAACCTATAGAACTCATCATAACTATCATACGATTGAAGTGGTGGGAAATGTGATGCTTGGAAAGAAACATGACTATAAAACCCATCCGATCTGTAACCTCTATTATCAAAAGTATTTGTATAAAATTAATCAACATAATTTTGATGAAGACCATAGTAGTTGTTATCAAAATAATTGTACGAATGAGGATTCTTCAAAAGATTAGTTTGAGAAAATGAGTTTTTCTGTGATGAAATATATTTACTTGAAGCACTTCCCTCTCATTTTCAAAAAAAAAAAATTATTTTGTTTATGATATCCTCAACTTTATGACTTGTTGATGAACAACTATTTCTTTTATTTATGTTTACAAAATTGTCATCATAAATGGCTTTACAGTCACTATCTGAAACAAAAACATCATTTTCATTTAAAACATTGGGAGAAGTGCCAACATCAACAATGTTACAAATTACATTACAATTGGAAGATAATGCCAATGTATTTTTCATGGATTCAAATATATTATTATTACAGACATAGTTGACAAATGATTGTTTTAGATTCATATTGGAATCAAAAAGTAAATTAAAAATGCTTTTCTTTCCACAACTTATGTTCTTTTCCATATACCCACTTTCTTTTACATAACTTACTGAACAAGATAAATCACCATTAGAACTAATTGATAAAGGGATAGGATCATCATTTTTGGAGACAGGAAGAACATGCATCTTTGGCTTTGGTACATGACCAACTTTATAGACCATTTCATCTTCAGTTGGTGTATTGAAACTAAAGTGGGGTAGGCTAGTGTAGTTCTCATTGAACAGTGGCAGAATTGTAGTATGATCATAGCCTAATCCCGTCTTTTGTTTTACCCCCATCTGTGCTCCAATAATTACCAGACGCCATTTCAAACCTATTTACAACTATTTTTTCTTTGGGCAAGATCTAATTCTAGTTCTTTAATTTCAGCTGTTAAATCAACTATTATTCTTTCGTGAAATTCAACTAGCTTATTAGACTGAAATAGTTTTTCATGCAATTTTTCCATGTCATTTCTATGAGTTTTAACTCTAGCGGTGAATATCTTTTCAGCCTTTTTGTATTCATTGTTATGACGTTTAATTCCTAAGTTTTCATTAAATAATGCGGCATTATGAGTTCTATAACTGTTAACTTTATCTATATAAGCTTGAGAACAGAGTTTTGTTTACTTCAGGAATGTTAAAGGTGGCTTGGCTTCTCTCTGAAGAAGAAATTGAAGACGCTTGATCTTCAATTACAAACACCATCCCAGCAAAAGTCAGTGGGTTTAGCAGCTCACAGAATTGATCGTCCTCCCAGTTTGGCTCAGTTGTTGCAGTAGACTGGTGATCAAAGCCCTTAAATTTGAGCTTGAGCCAGAGTTTCCTTTTGTTGAGTTGTTTTGACTGATTAAGGAACTTGTAGACTCGAAGAGCTATTTTGATCCATAGGCCTTTTGTCACTCCTTTTACCGTCTTCACTGTCAGAAACTTCAGTTATCTTGATATCATTAGTTGGTTTTGTTGGGTAGGTGCACTCTCTTGCAAAGTGCCATGCTTCATGCTTCATTGCAGTTATAGTATCGAAGCTTGTGTTTTTCAAACCCAATCCCTTTCCCATCAGAGTCTCTGAGGCTGTTTTTCCCATATTTTCTCGTGAAGTTTAATACACGATGAACTGCCATGAACATATGGTACTTTATGTCCATCTTCCTGAGATCTTTCTTGTTAATTTCAGGAATGTGTCCTTGTTGGAATGAAGGAGTTAAGAGTTTTCCTTGCAATAATTCCTCATGACCTGCCATAAAAGCATGAAACAGTGCATTATTTGATTCATCATTTTGAGGAGTGGAGTTGGATGAGCTATCAGCAAGATTGTTAATCGCATGAGCTTTAGGAGCATGTTCAACTGCTTTGTTTATAGCTTCTTGAAATGCATTTGAACTAATGGTGGTTATTGACCGGTAGTGGACTTGAAAGCGTTATTCTGTGGAGATTGAGCAGACTATACTTTTACCTCATAGACCGGATAAAATGTAGGATGAGCTTGAGTGAGGAAAGCAGTGTTGATTCCTGCATGACTGACTGAACTGATATGATTACCCAGTCTGAGCTTGTCGTCCATTTTGAATGATCTTATGGTGGAAGTTAAGTCATACAATGATGTCCTGTCCAAATTGCCAGTTCTTATTATGGTGATGACATTGTTGTTCCAAGTGTAGGGCAAAGAATTCAACAACTTGTCATTGATTTCTGAATGATCATAAACAATCCCAACAAATCTCATCATGGTGACCAATGTCTCAAATCTACTGATGAGAGTTACAACAGTCTCTCATTGGATATGATTGAATGTGTTGAATTCACCTTTCAACATTGCCTTTTTTACTATTTCTCATTTCCTAGTTCCCTTCAAACTTATCAATCAAAAGCATCCAAAAGTCCTTTGGCAGTAATGTGCTCTCTTAATGTTTGAGGGATTTCAAGTGAGAGGCACACACTTAAAGTACCATAGGCATTTTGGTAATCAATTATCATCTTCTTGTCATCATCATCATAGGCTGAGACGGGCTTATCAACTAAGTGAGAGGCTTACCAGTAACAATTTTAGTGGTAGATTGACGCGATCGTTTTCAGTTGATCCAAGAAGAGCAAAGTCATTAATTCTTTAATAGTTTTTGAACCTCCACGTGAATTCTTCAAAGTTACTATTCTAGTTCAGCAGCTTTAGGGGCTTGTTGGTGGTACCAGATTCATTTTTAAAATTCAGCTATGTCTTTAACATCTTAGGATCAGTCGTCATCTTGTTGCTTAGAATATAACTTAAACAGTCTAGTAACGTCTTTTGTTTAAAAATTCCAAGTACAAAGGAACCAAATCGAGTTTAAGGGAATATAATTGAGTGTAAAAGGAATCGAATCGATTCTAAGGGAATCGAATCGAGTTGAGACAAATCGAATCGAATTATAAAGGATCGAATCGAATGGAAAATCGATTCTATTAGTTTTAAATTTTGATTCGATTTGTTTGAATCTCGATTCCATTGGTTTGAAACTCGATTCGATTAGATTGAATCTCAATTCGATCAGTGTTTTTCAGAAAGTACAGTTTTCACTTTTTCACGAATCTTCATGCAAGTACACTTTTTACCACTTTAAGAAACTCGATTCAACACACTTAGAACTCGATATACGCTTTATCAACTTCAAATAAAAACTTCAAGTTAAGACAAACACACTTTTCGAACCCGAACACTTTTATTAACACTTGAACACACTTATTTCACCGATTTCAAGCTTGTAAACACACTAGTAAGCTCGAAACACACTTCTAACACTTGTAGTTTGGGATTTTTTTTGTATCCGTTGAATCGTGCAACCCTGATTGAAATGTAGATGGCGTGAGAATTGTTTTAGTTGGTGGTGAGGACGACATCGCAGATTGCAGGGTGTGAGGATGCCAAAGATAGGATGTAGAATGGTAAAAGCTAGATCCATTATTTAAGGAAAAATATTAAATCCAACAATAATCCCTTTTAATTAAATTAAATCTAATATACATGTTAAATTCTGATTGTTTCTTACACTTCTTAGAAAACAGAAGCCTACTATTGTAACATATCTTTTTGTATACTAGGTACATGTAGTAAGGCTAAAGACTGTATACACACACGGAGATAAATGAATATTGTGACCCATTTAAGAGAGGTGGCTATAATAACTGGTTATCTAAAAATTAACTAGCCTAACTAGCTTAATTTACTTGGGGATTATTTAGTAGCCTCCTAACTATTTCATTGAGAGACTACGTAATCATTGAATGAATGACTTACCCTAACTACTTAAACTAAAGATCATTTACTATTTTTCTCTCATTTTAATTGATAATATGATTAGGTTTAAGTAGATTAAAACAGTTACTTTTTTTTTTACCATTTCTTAAATTAAATAGCAAATGGTATATGGATTTTAAATTTTAAAAAACTACATTAATAACTATGCTTTTTTTCAAATCTCAAATTTCACACTTAGTATTTAATTTTTCTAAGTAATCAAAATAACTTAAATATAGTAGTGATGTAATAATATTATCCTTTTGTGATTATTCATAAAAGCAAAATGTTTTAAGTGGTCTACACGTTTTTTTCTTTTTTTTTTTTTTTACCTTTAAAACATAATTTGTACCTATCACACCTTTTAAAAGATTGAAAAAATAAGATACAGTAATCACGTAATATATTAATATTTTTTTTGAAAAATTGATATAAAACAATTGACAGTATCAAACTTAATTTAAAGAGAGTAAATAATAGAGTAGAACATTAGTAACAAATCATGTAGCATGTAAATTACTTTTTAAATCATAAAAAAGATTAGTAATATTATACATAATTTAAAGAGAATTAAATGAACGTATTTAATGGTCGTTTAAAAATAGTAGATAAATTGATTTAAAAAGGATTATAGACCATATATTTTAACATTGTAATTACTTTTTTGTTCACCTAATTTATATTTTATATTATACTATATTTTTCTCTAAACAACACACTCTTTTTCTCTAAACACATTTTATGGCAGTTGGAAAGTTTGCAACATATGAGATTCAACTTGACGATATATTGACCGCCACTCGGAATTTTTCAAAAGATAACATCTTGACATCTGGTGGATTTGGTTCTGTCTACATATCAGAACTTGAACATGTAGATAAAGAATATTGTTTGGCAATTGAAACAAAAAGTAAACGCCGAGTACCAAAAAAGCGCAGCACAGTTGCTATTAAAAACATTGAAGATGTAGAAGATGAGATAGCAGAACAAGGATTTTATGCAGAAATTGAAATGCTTACAAGTTGTAAGCATTCCAACATAATCACTCTACTTGGTTTTTGTGATGAACGTGGTACAATGATTCTTATTTACAAGTATGCTTCCAATGGGAGTCTGAACTACTATTTACAAAACATGAAGCATAATCATAATGACAGATGGGCACAACTCTTGAAAATATGCATTGATGCTGCAAAGGGATTAAGTTTCCTTCATACTATTGATGGAGATCGACAAGAGGTAGTGCACCGTGACATCAAGAGTGCCAACATTCTGTTAGACGGGAATTTGGAAGCAAAGATTGGTGACTTTGGGCTCTCCATATTCCCTTTTTCCCGTGAAAAGCATTACAACACTCAGTATTCGAGAAATGTTGTAGGCACACATGTGTACATGGATCCACAATATAAAAAGGATGCTACTTTGAAAAAAGAATCCGACGTTTACAGTTTCGGAGTAGTCCTATTTGAGATTTTATGTGGGACAGTAGCCTACCACAAAAAATACAATAACAAGGGGCTTGCACTCGTAGGAAGGGAACACTTTGTCAATGGAACGATAATGGAAATATTAGATCCTAAGATAAAAGAAGAGATTACTAAAACCATGTTTACTTCGGTTAAAGGACCCGTTCAAGAGTCATTGGACACGTTTACCAAAATTGCCTATGAATGTTTGGCAAAAGCACAAGACGATCGTCCAATAATGACTAACGTAGTCAAGGAACTTCAGAAAGCCCTATTATTTCAAGTAAGTTAAAACTAAAAATATAGAACTTTGTGGATGTCTTAAAGTTAATAAAAAAGAACACATTTCTTGATGAATAATGAGTTCATTCGGAAACCCCAAATATGGACCCAACAACCATCAATCAAAGTATCAAACAAACTCTAATTGAACTTATTCCAGCGGCATTGAAACCGGCTCATCAAACCTTACATAGAAATCTTATACTCTAAAGCTAAATCCTAAACCCTACATTAAAACCCTTAAATCTAAACCTAAATCGAAACTTAAATTCTTAACCACAAAAACTAAACCCTAAATATATAGCAATATTATACACATATGCCCCTTAATTCAAAACCAACTACCCCACGATTTTTTAACGACAAAGTTATTATTTTTTCAAAAAAATTACATCATAAAAACGAGCATTTTGTTCTCTTTAATTTTGGTATAATATTGCTATAGTTTCTAGTTTTAAAAATTTAGCATGTTACGCGCTTACCATTTAGAACCGGGTGATGGGTCAAGTCAGGTGAGTTCGGGTCATTTGTAAGTACAATAGGGTCGGAATGAGTCGATACAAAAAAATGGTTATGGTTCGGGATCGAGTAGAAATGGGCCATGTTAGAATGTTGTCGAGTCGGAATGGTTTTGGGGCCAAATGGGTTGGTTTAAAAAATTGATTTATTTTAAATTACTGGCTATATTTCAAATTATTGTATATTGGTTGGGCATGTTTTAATGTCGGTAACGTGCATTCCCGTCTAGTTACGCGTGTTCAATCTTCGATTACACGCAACTGGCTTTGCATGAGTTATGCGTCCAATTTTAGGCTACGTGCGCATTGTCATCTGGTGACGTATGTACCGACACAGATTATACGTTTAGTTGAGTTGCGTGCACGCCCCGCTGCATTGCGCGGGTACCCTGCTATTATATATTACAATGGGCAGAGGCTGTATATCTACACCAATTTAAACCATCTTGATACTATTGTGTTCTATACAATTGTTGTATTCAAAATAAGCGTGTGTGAGAGATAAGGGAGGAGACCTGCGCGAGTGCTACCAGTGCCGACGATGGTGGAGGCGGTTATCTGGTTTGAGATGAAAGTTAGGGTGTGAGAAATTGGGGGAGTATCTACGAAAAACCGAAAATAAAAATTATTTTATTTATTATTTTTTCTGTTATTTTTGTAACTTAAACGGAGGCAACGTTTGCCACAGCTTTGTGACTGTATGCTTTATTTTCCTCATACCCTTTTTATAATTTCATTTTATTTGTTTAATTAGTTTTAATGATTGTTTGTGATCGAAAAAAAATAGTCTCAGAGTTTGTGACCATTTTCCGACTTAATATGGGTTCGTCACTAAATTTGCGACCATGATGATTTCAGTCACAAAGCGGTCGCAAGTTTTACACCTTTTTTTGAATAAAAAATTTTGGTCCCAGTTGCTTAATTAGTTTTCTAGTAGTGATAATCATTTTCCTTGTTCAATTAGTTTTTAAAATTAATTATCCTGATTCACAGGAAACCCGTGATGATATATTACGATTTTCACCAAAAGATATAATGTTAGCCCCAGATGATGGCAAAGATCACAAATTTGGAAAGAAATATATAGAAAAATTTTCGCGTGCGTATGGAAATATGGAAATACCGTTGAGGTGAAGGACGTACCTCGAAGTTACGCATTTATGTATGAAGTGAAGCTGAAAGTTGGAAGGAAGTACAGACATGAGAATATCATTCGTCTCTTAGGCTATTGTGAGGAAGAAGAAAATATATTAATTGTTTATGAGCATGCATTGAGTGGAAGTCTTGACATGCATTTGAATAACCCTCAACTTACATGGGGTAAACGTCTTAAGATATGTATTGGCATTGCAACTGGTTTGGATATTCTACATGAAGGACGTTCCGTAACAGGAGAGGCGGTGATTCTTAGTAACATCCGATGTAGCACCATTCTACTTGATGCTGACATGAATGCCAAAATTAGTTTGTGGCATACAGGTATAACTTTAGTAGATGAAAAAGAATGCCAGAGCCCCACCCTGAATGGCTGTATTGTAGTACCCTCACCTTACAATGAATTAACGAATCAAAAGATAGAGGTTTTGTCAAGTAAAGAATGGGATATATACTTCTTTGGTATAGTTTTATTTGAGGTCATGTTACAGGGATTGGCGTCTTCACTTGAACCAGAGAGCAAAGGTTATGCTTTCGGCACTTTAGTTAAAAGACCTCTATAAGAAAGGAAAACTCGATGAGCTGATGTTTGAGAGTAAAAATGAAGAAATTGTGCCACAATCTCTGCAAATATATCGAAGGATTGCCATTCAATGTTTAAATGACGAGATTGAAGAAAGGCCAACGGCACGAGAAGTGGTAATCCAACTTAAGCAGGCACTAGAAATCCAAGTAAGTTTTCTTTAATTATTTTACAACTCAATAATTTATCTGGAAAAAAATATATTTCTCACAAATTTATAGATTTAACGTTAGACAATTTTAAGTAATTTGTTTTATTTGAAAACATCCTTTCGTTTTCAACAATTTAACAATGCATCAGGAGATAACACATATATTCAACCCTTTCATAGGCATTTGGTTTCTTGGCTTCCAACTTTCACTATGAGATGGGCTGCCACCCAAATTTACTTTAATATGCTTCCAACACTTTTTATAAAATAATATATATATATATATATATATATACACACCAACACATGTAACAAAACCAAAGAGTTTGTAGTCAAGCATAGTCGCAGATTTTGAAGAAAATTTCATATTATTGTAATTTTTGCTTTTAGGGAGATTCGAATACATAAAACATAGAAGAAAAAAAACTCTATACTAATTTTGTACTTCGGCAAAAAAGTTGAGAGGTATACCCGGATACCTCTCATTGTAATGTAGAACCACCTATGTCCGGCTGTATCTAAGGTTGTTTAACGAATCGAAGTTCAAAAACTCAAAATAATAGAATTGATTTATTCATATTTTGTTTTTTTTAAACCTTGATTCGAATTAGACACGATTCATTTGATTCGAATTAAATCAATTAATTCGATTTAATTCGCAAATTTTTATTTTTATTTTTTGCTAAATTAGATTTTATAACTTTCACATTTTTTAAGTTGGCCGATAATAATAACGTGATATTTCTGTCACCGGTTTCACTCTTCACACTGATCGATGATGAAAGGTAATCAAAAATATTTATTGAAATTACCTTTACTAGCAAATGCAAGTAAGATGTCACATATATAGGGAATCAGTGGAAATTGTTACTACAATTCATTGTTCACTACTTAATTACACTAAGACAAAAAAAACAATGTCAAACAGTTTTTAAATTGATTCGTTGAGAGAAACACGATTAACTTTTGATTGTAAAACGATTTTGGAAAAGGATGACAACACTTCAGGTTAGGTAATGCAATTAACTGAGCAATTGTAATTTCTATCAAATGGATGATCACATAGACATGACTCCACTGATAAATAATCACTAAGCACTGTAATTTGCTTGCGATGATTCATAGTACATAATTTGATGAATTGAAACAACTGGGCACGGTCTACCTAATTACCAAGTTGTTAATATAAAACCTTAATGCTTATTAATGATTAATGATAAACGGTTTAATGATGATAAGAACATAATAACAAATGTTGATGAATACAAAAAAAAATAATTATTAAAAAAAGAATATCCCAGAGAAATAATTGTTTAATTATTCAAAACAAAACAAAGTAAAGCTAGATTAACTGAATGATCAATCAACACTCAATCCAATAATATAGATACAATTCACATACAATAACCTACATTTGAAGTGGAGGAGTGGTTTAACCTTGCCACATGAAGACAAGTTAAAATATTGATTCACTTTAAGGAAACATGATTGGAGTGATTAGAATGCCCCCAAAATCACCCTTGGTTACCCTACCCCTTAAGCCGCTTGCCAAAAGATATTTCCAAAACCTAAAAATATATTATTTTTATCCAAAATTCGGTATTTCACGAACCATATCTTCCTGCATCGTACCGTAAGGTGGGCTCCACCGTACCGTACGGTGATTTTCACAAAACTGGGCAATTCTTTAATGACGTACGCTAACATGTACGTTGTTGTTGTATGCTACCACTATAATTAAATAATTACATAATTACTCTAATTGTATATATAATTATTGTATTTGATTTTCATAGAGTATTTAAATAATTACTCTATAATTAAATTACATAATTATTCTACTTGTATATATAATTAATCTATTTGATTTTCGCAATTAGCACGTTAATTTCATTTGTATTTGATCCAAACTCATATACATAATTGTAATCGTCTTAGTTAACTATTCGTAATCAATAATAAATGTTTTCTTTTATACTGATTCTTTTAGTGTTTTTATAACATATGTTGTTACAATTAATATATATATATTTTGATTTTTATATGTTTTTATAACTACATTGCTAAGAATCAAAGATCGAGACCAGAAAACCCATTTGTTTTATGTGAATTTTTAGAACAATGACCTTTGTGTGTTTAGGTTGTTGCACTATTTAATTTTGGAGAGATCCATTGCCCCGCTCTAGCTAAACTATGATGTTTTTACTGGTTATACGCTGACTTCAAAGTTTGGCTTGGGCGTTCTATCGGGAAACCATACGGTCGGCTGCCATTGATAGCCATTATGCTACCACAAGAGCAAAACTCTCTGGCGTAACACACGGTGGGACAAAAACCCGATTGGACTCGGGATTTGAACCGGCAATCTCGCAAGGCCTAAATCAAATCCTTCATTGTTATAATCCAGCAAAAGTAACATAGGAATATCAAAAGTAGTAACATATTACTACGTTGGGACTCAACAGCAAAAATTACTTCATTTGAACCGGCAATCTCGCAAGGCCTAAATCAAATCCTTCATCTCGATAGATGGTTGAACAAAAGTAGTCTTAATTGGAGGAAACGACTTAAGATATGCGTTGATGTTGCAAATGGGTTGGGATTTCTTCATGGAGATGTTCTAAGACGAGAGGGGGTGTTACATAGGAATATCAAAAGTAATAACATATTACTATGTTGGGACTCAACAGCAAAAATTACTTCATTTGGGCTTTAATTGATAAGGCCAAATAATAAGAAATTTTACGACATCGTCATCGGGGAGCCTATAGGAAACATTGACCCAAGATGCATGGAAACGGGTAAAATATGTACAATAAGCAAAGCAGATGATATATATTCATTTGGTGTGGTTTTATTTGAGATTTTGTGTGGCAGATTGGCACGCCCAAGCAGTGCCAATAACCATCAATACCTCATTCCTTTGGCTAAAAACTACTATGAGAAAAACGAACTTGATGAGTTGGTGTTTGAGAGTATAAAGGAGCAACATATAATGGCGGAATCGTTGTCTACATTTGCAAATATTGCCTATAAGTGCTTACACGATGATCCACATATGCGGCCAACAGCAAGTGACGTGCAAGAACAACTTCGAAAAGAGTTGGAACTCCAAGTAAGTAGCATTGTTTTATAAAAGTGGCTTTCTTTTTGGGAATGTGCATCAAACTAGAATAAAATTCTCACGTATCATTAAGAAAATTGAGAAATTAAATATGTTTTAATGTGTTTGATTAATATAAAAGGTGGATTGGGAAAATTGGGAGGCCAAACTACCCAGTGACTACAAAGAGATATTCCAACAGTCTAGAACCCCTGAGATTTGCGACACTGAAAAGAAAGAGCGTCTTTATAACATGTTTTCTGAAGGAATCTTCATTCAAAAAGACAAAGTGGTAAATAACTCGTTCTCTTATCTCATTTTTTTTGTTTATATTCTAGCAATTTAAATTTCTATCTCATCTAGTATGTCAAATTTGATGTTAATTAACTGATGGATTGTTGAAAAGACAACCTTTTAACTTCACAATACCCATATTAGAAAACTGTGCAATTTCCTAATAGAAATAAAATATGACACCTTATGGGTTGTCCAAGAAGTCTAGAACACCAACCCCTTCCATGGGTACTCCCATTAAGTTCAACTCTCGAGTAGTATTTCGTGGGTAGTACAACTTGCCCGTGGATGTTATAGTGAAATGTATTTTTTTTCTTTTTCTATTTAGATATATTTTTTGTTATTATTATTATTATTTAATTTTTTAACATCCAATCAATCAAAACGTTTAATTTCAACATATACCTAGGTTAAATGGCTTAACTTTATTTTTGTCATTTAATTTTGTTTTTTTTTGTCGGATCTTGTTATTAATTTTTATTGCTATCAATGGTGTCTTTGCCCAATGATATCTTGTAAAAGTTGCGGATCAAGAAAAACACGTTATAATACGATTATATCTTGTGGCACATATTGCTAGCCTATCAAACAGCATCTCTTAATTGTTTATTTTCACTAAATAAGAGGTTTCATTCATATATTGAAACAAAAAAGATCCAATTACAATATAGAGGTGTGTAAGCGGAAAATAAGTTGTGCCGCTATTCTCTTTTGAGACAAAAAGATCGAAAAGGCCTGTGCTTCCTTTGTTGAAATAAGGACAAATGGTTTGATTAGAAATTTTCTAAGAATTGACTTAGCGAAGTCACCTATTTCATATACAGGAAAAATGAACGATCTGCCGGGTTCATGATTGATTTCTGAGAATGGATCAGATCGCGCTAATTTCAATCCGTTTTCTTCCATTTATTCCTATAAAAAAGCAAGGATTCAAGAATCCCTTAATCCAAATCAAGGACCTATCTATACATTGTTGAATCGAAATAAGGAATCCCAATAACTAAAAAGTGTAACATGCCTGAATCTAACTGGGGTTTGCGGTGGTGGAAAGACTGGATCGAAAAAAAGAGCGCTTCTAGTTGTAAGATATCTAATGAAACCATCGCTGGAATAAGATATTATTCAAAGAGAAAGATCTCAAATATCTGGAGTTTTGTCTTTTATGACAAAACCGATCCTACTGAAAACAAAGTTATAAGTCTTTGATGTCGATAAGTTACTGTGCACGAGCCGCTGAAAGTTTTTCAGAAACGTAATAGCTTTGAGGGCAAGAGACCCAAATATGTCAAAAACAAAAGGAATGAAGATGTGTTGATTCTCGACACATGCTTTCTCATGTTTAGCAATTTTTAATGTTTTCACCTTCAACACTGCCTGCCTACAAACCCGGTATCTCTAAGCCCGACAAGGGGATACTCCAGTAAGGACTATATAATTGTTCTCCCCCATGCCTATCCAAACACAAGAGCATACGCTGGTTGTAGAGTAGACCTCCCTTGAAGTGGATCCGAAAGGAAATTCACAGAGTTTTTTCTTCCAAGATCGCAACTCGTTTTAACACATCACAAAGGACATCTCTTACCAAATCATGTCAACATATAAACCGTAGAAGCTCCTTGCAATGAACTACATGTTCACCACTTTAATTATTAGCTTGATCATAAGTACATTACGAGTTTCGCCGTATTAATATCGCAAGTCACAAATTATTGGTCTTACAATCACCCCCATTAACTCGTGATATAAAAACTTTGTCAACCCGTGTATCACATCTTCACAAATCACCCGATAAACTAAAGCCTCTTCGTTTCAATTCAACCCTCAAAGTATGACCTACCAAATTTCATTCATGAAGGAGTTCTCGCTTCTTTATCCATTCTCTCGGATATTAAGCAATATAGGTTGACATGAGCTCGGATATCCATGAATCGTTCTTGATATTTACCGGCTTCGATGGTCGAATGACGAAGCTTATTAATTCGTTTGAATTTCACCTTTCGGATCCAACTTTTCGAATGCCTTGAAAATAATATAGAAATAATAAGCTTTGAACATGGTCAAACAATTATGAAAATACGATCAATTTTGTTTTTCTTTGGTTAGATATGCAACCCAACATAAAAGCCTAGTGTGGGAATATAAAATAAGCACCAAGCCCAAGCCATATTAATCGAACCAAAAATTGTTGGAACAAGCCATGCATATTTAGATCCAAACACAGGCCCAATAAGCATTATCACAAGCTCAAAAGAAACAAATTAACTTGTTGGGCAAAGTTAACGATTTCCAGACAAGTGTAGTGCCAGATTTTTGTTTACCAAGGTGATGCAAACCTGAGCTATCTAATGTAAGACGTCAACATCATTTTCATCAACCTGCCATAAATTTGTTCTCCAGCTAACACCCATAATCGAACACCGCCACCACCCAAATTCAATAACAGCCTTCAGATACAGTCGTCAATCATCATCGTCATCAGTGGTGCAGGGCACTTCTAGCCGCAAAATTGTTATCCGACAGCACCAAACATCAACTAAGGTCACATGCACCTGTGACAACCGCCAAAAATTAGACTAATCTGGTAATTATCTTAACCGTAATCGTGTATTAATTAGTAAAATAAATACATAGGAATAATATTTTTAGCCAAAGTTTTTGATTTTAGTTGAATTTTAAAATATGGAAGCCGAAAAAGTTCAATTTTGTCGTGTAGCTGACACTGTGCAAATTGACACCGGGTAATATCTCAAAACGGATAAAATCATAAACGTGTCAAGATGACCTCGAAAAATTTAATTTTATATTAGAATATTAGAGATAGTGTATAAACTTAATTTTAGTAGGTTCGAATCGCAAAAATTAGAAAATAAGTAACCGAAAGCCAGTAGAGGACACCTTAAGAGCCCGACATTAAGTTTATCAGAAAATTATGTTTTTAGGCAGACATTGACTGTAATCTAATTTCGCTCAAAGTCTGATAAAAATTATTAGAAACGGAAGTCGTTTGGCTAGATAAATTACGAGATACGTTAAACTTTAACACCTAGATATTATCACATGTCATTATTTAAAACCACCTCTCCCTCTCCCTCACCTATCTCTCTCGGCCGTCACTTACACATAACCCAACCCACCTCCCAAACCCACCAATGATAAGCTTACATGTAGGTATGCAATGATTGAAGAATACTTGGAAGCTTCCCATTAATCCACCTACACACTCTACCCCATACAACACATCACCCTATACCTCTCTTTCTCTCTTCTTATAACCGGCCACCCCACCACCACCTTACAATCTCATCTTTTCAAATTATTAAACACACAACACTTGATTAGGAGATCTTTGGTGGAAGTTTAAGCTAATAACAAGAAGTAGGAAGCCAAAGAAAGGATTATAGCTAACACAAGGTCACATTATCACCTCCATAGGCACCAAATTCGAAATCCAAGGTAACCCACTTCAAAGATTTGTGTATATTAGTTGCTATTTGATGTTTAAAGCTTGATTTTAGTATGCTTGGTAGTGTACATGTAGGTATAATATGGATATATACATGCATATGTGTGAACCGTGAGTTTACATAGGAATGTATAAGATGGGTTTTGTTGATTATAGGACTTGTTATGGTTGCATTTTAGCTTGTATAGATTGTCCATATTGATGTTACTTGAGTTTGTTTAACAAATGGGTTTAGGTATTGTTTTAATATTGGAAGTAAATGTGTAAATGGCCAAAAGATCAAAGATGGATAATGAGTAAAAATACCCATGTTAGGCCGTGAGTTTTGATTTTGGTATTGGATTGAAGTTGTAAGCTTGTTAAATGGTAAAATGGTTAAAGAAAGAATGATAATTTTGAAAACCCACATACTTGATTACTTGAAAAAGTTGTAAGTAATAATAATAATGGTTTTGAAAGGATCTTGGAAAAGGGTTGACAAAAGTGTAGGGATTTGACTTTGTTGGAAAGTTACTTACACATGCAAGTAATACAAAAAATTGATTTTGATCATAAAGCTCATACTTGTCTTATATGGATTGAAAATGACAAACTAAGTGATTGAATGGGACATATGGAAAAGAATAAAATCTACTAGAAGTACTAGGATGCATGGAACATGATAACTTAGATAAACAAGAGTTTGTGTTAAACTTACTAATAAAAGAAACTTTGTAAATTGTACAAGATGTTTTGCAAGATGATAAGTGAACATAATCTTTTTGGATGATTAAAGACTTGTGGTTAGGATTACTTTAGTAAACTATATTGTAAACATTGTTAGTATGATAATAAGGTTATTAAAAATTGCCACTTACTAGTAATAGAAACTTTGTTGTTAAAGAATCAAGAATGTGTTTGTTTTAAAGATGATAATGGGATGAAATAAGAGGTTAATATGGGTTATTAAGATCTGGAAATTTTGGTACATAGACACCTTGTAGAAATATAGAAATAACATGTATATTGTATAGTTGAAAACTTAAGCTAAGGCTTGAGCATGTGTAGTTAAAAATTTGGTTTGTGTGCATACTTGGTGCTAGATGATCAAACATGTATATGATGATATATTATTTGTTATTATATGTATATTTGTTGTACCAAATGGTTTGGTTTTGACATTGTGACTTAAATAGCTTGTCGGTGACTTTAACGGTCGGAAAGTTCGACTTTTAAGGTGAACCGACATGAGTTTTTGGAACTGAATTAAAACAGCTCCTAAAGTCATAATATTCTTATATTTAACATAAGTTAAAGTATAAGAAAAGTCAAGAATAGCAAAACTTAAACCAACACGGTTCGTGTCGCGAAAACCGACACGAAAACGTTAAAAATTGGCATTTTTAAGAAATTGGCAACAAAATAAAAACCAAAACATTTTTATTGAAAAACCAATAAAACTTGACTAAAAACTATATAAAAAGTGTTCTAGATAATTTAAAACTAAAAGTTTCGTAAAAATGACAACCGGTTCGTTTTTAAGCTCAAAACCAACGAAACCGATTTCGAACCATAGCATAAAAGATGATGCTTTTATTATTAAATGTCTATTATTGTTGACTATCGGCATCTGTCATAACCCGAACGACTTAAAGTTAAGACTTCCGCTGTGTTAAGTTAAGATTTTCGGGGTGTGAAAGCACCCTTTGTTGGAAAACAGTGATCCGGTCATTCGCTCTCCAAACACCATCATCGTCATCTCTTAAAGCCAATTGAAAGGTTTGGTACCACTGGACCCTTATTGGTCCATGTGGCACCAATCAGGTGTGCCCACTTCATTTTTTTTGTTCTTTTAAGTTTTAGTTTGTAACAAAAGCAATAAAATTCAATCGAATGCCGTTTTATTGTTGTTTTTGTTCCGGTACCGTAATGAATGTGACAAAAACTAACCGAATATGTGAAGATTCACTGCCTCAATGTTCGGAATTGACAAAGGTTAGGTTTTACCGACCAACACTACTCCATTGGTCCACCTCAATTTTTATAATTTTTTTTGGTTTAGTTCCAGTACATTAATGCACGAAAACAAAACCGACCAAATTCTCTTTGACTTACTGCCTCAATGCTTAGGAACGACAACGCTTAGGTTTTACCCCTGCCCCGGCGCAACGCGCAGGTTAAAAGACTAGTTTTCACTAAATAAAATATTTCATTCATATAACGTAAAAAAAGAACTAAATTACAATAGAGAGGTGGGTAAACGGGCAATAAGTTGCGTCGTCACCTCCTTTTGAATGAAAAAACCGATCCTATTGAAAGCAAAGTTATAAGTCTTTGGTGTCGATGAGTTACTGTGAACGACCCGCTGAAATATTTTAGAAACGTAATAGCTTTGAGGGCAAGAGACCCAAATATGTCAAAAACAAAAGGAATGAAGATGTGTTGATTCTCGGCACATGCTTTCTCATGTTTAGCAATTTTTCATGTTTTCACCTTCAACACTGCCTGGCTACAAACCCGGTATCTCTAAGCCCGACAAGGGGATACTCCGGTAAGGTCTATACAACTGTTCTCCCCCATGCCCATCCAAACAGAAGAGCATCTACTGGTTATAGAGTAGATCTCCCTTGAAGTGGATCCGAAACGAAATTCACAGAGTTTTTTATTCCAAGATCGCAACTCATTTTAACACATCACAAAGGACATCTCTTACCAAATCATGTCTGTATATAAACAACAGAAGCTCCTTGCAATGAACGACATGTTCACCACTTTAAATATTAGCTTGATCATAAATAAATTACGAGTTTCGCCATATTAATATCGCAAGTCACAAATTATTGGTCTTACAATCACCCCTTAACTTGTGATATCAAAACTTTGTCAACCCGTGTCTCGCATCTTCACAAATCACCCGATAAACTGAAGCATAGTGTGGGAATATAAAATAAGCACCAAGCCCAAGCCATTTTAATCGAACCAAACATTGTTGGAACAGGCCATGCATATTTAGATCCAAACACAGGCCCAAGAAGCATTATCACAAGCCCCAACGAAACAAATTAACTTGTTGGGCAAAGTTAACGATTTCCAGAAAAGTGTAGTACCAGATTTTTGTTAACCAAGGTGATGCAAACCCAGGCTATCTAATGTAAGCCGTCAACATCATCATCATTAACCTGCGAGAAAATTGTTCTCGAGCCAAGACCCGTAATCGAACATCACCACCACCCAGATTAAATAACAACCCTCACATACAATCATCAATCATCACAGTAGGGTTGGGCAAATTCGGGACTGGTACCGGTACCGGTACCGAAATCGGTACTGATTTGGTACCGTCGGTACCGAATCGGTACCAACGTTTTGAGTTTCGGTACCGGTACCGGTATGGTACGGGACCGGTATTTCTCGAATTTTCCCGAAATTTTACCTTAAATATCGGTACCGTCCCAGTCCCGTACCGGTACCGGTACCGAATGAATTATTTCGGTTCGGTACCGGTACCAAGAATCCGCGATTTTCGGGACCGGGACCGGTCGGTACCGATACGGTCCCGATCTCATCCCTACATCACAGTCATCAATGGTGATCATATGGGCGCTTCTAGCCGCAAAATTTTAATCCGACAACACCAAACATCAACTGAGGTCACATGCATCCTTTGTCGGAAAACCGTGATCCGTTCAATCACTATCCAAACACCGTTACTGAGTGCCGCTGATAACCATTGTCACCGGCCTCTCATATATCGGACAATCATTAACCAATCATATCCGGTCTCCACCACAAACTCCACAGTCTCACTATATCAGTGGTGACCAGCTAACCATCATCGAAAACTTGTTTTAGGTCACAGCCACCACCATACTCTAACATTAGAATGGCAGCAACCACAGCCTCTCTCACCGGCACCATCAGGAGCCCCACTCACAACCACCAAACCATCCAGTCTCTTCAACAAATATCATCTCTCAACACCTCCATGGACATTACCTTGGTTCATCACATAAACCCTAGCCGCGATTTACGAATAAGTGTTATCAGATATGGTATTCATAGACTTGTTTTTCTCGCACACACAACTGTGTGTACGGAGGTCAAAGGAAAAAACACCCCAGATCTAAGAAAAACCTCATTCGGGTCTTCACTGTGACAATCTTTCATAGGAACACTACCATAAAAAGCCTTTTATTTTTTTCAACATACAACATTAAATAAGCCATATCTGATGATTTACAGCCCTCAGACAGCTGTGAATATGGATTCATGAACCTGAGACGAATCACAAATACTTTTATTTCCATCTTTAATTTCAAAATCTTCAAACTTTAATTGCTAAACTTCAGCAATCTTCAAAAACTTCATGTAAGGCCCCGTTACCGGTGCCTCACATTTGGACGTTGGATTTACTCATAAGGACAGTTCTTACAAATCAGAGTTAATTAAAAACCTTCCGCGGAACATAAACATCAATCATTTATTGCAAAGCATTCGATCTTTCATTTAAAACCATAACATAAAACATCATTTATTCTATCTTCAGATGCCATCCGTTCACTCCATGTCATGTGTCATCCTCATGCCATCTCGATAAACATATATACCTGTGTGCATACTAAAAGTCAGCTACGCTGAGTGAGTTCTGGTTAATCAAGCAACATACAATTCATTCTCGTACATTTCTACACGTATCCGAAACCAGGTATTATTACTGTAACCCTGTATAAATATCCATAATAGGAACGCCACATAATATCTATTAAAAGAACTATAACTATTATCCATACTATATGTATTCTCTATAGAGAGGACACTCTATATACTTTATCCATAGAAGGAACACTTCTATATATTATCTATAGAAGGAACGCAATGCTATCCAAAGAAGGAACACGATACTATCCATAGAAGGAACAGTATACTATCCATAGAAGGAACATGATACTATCCATAGAAGGAACCATATACTATCCATAGAAGGAACATTATATATACACTACTTATTTAATATCCATGTAAGGAGCATATACTTTACTATTAAATTTCCATATAAGGAACACTAATAAGATCCACGGATCTTATCTACACTATCACTTCCCGGGTCTATATCCAATAGAAATTAGAGGGATTTGCCATCCTAGCGTACTATATCAGACATAGGATTCGCATATTGTTCATACACTTGCTTCTCCATACCATACGTACAACTATAATCATCTTCTTTGGCGATACGTGCAATATCCGAAGATCGTTCGCGCGTCGACAAGTATTCATTCATAACCTCAATATAATATTTATCGCATAAATCATCTATGGCATACACTTACCACTCAAGGTAAGTGTATTAACATTTCACATTGAGTATGCACACAGCCCCGAAAACATAAAAAGGAAATGGGGCTAGAAACTCACCTGGATTCTGTTGCGTTCACCGTTAATCGTGATCTCCTTCTTTAATTGCGCACGGCTAACTGTTAAATATATATCTGTTAATTAACCGTATAATTAATCTAGTCGGTATCTAGTTAACTAACGTATTTTCTAAGGTGGGCTTAATTACTAAACTTAGGATAATGGGCTAGCTTGTTTAAATTTGATATGGGTTTGGCATGATGTGGGCTTAGTTGTTTCAGGCCCCACTGTTCACTATCTGGACCCAACTGTCCATCTGGTCCCAACTGGATCCAGCCCAAAGCCCAACAGGGAACTTGGCCGAGAATTCTTGACCGAGAACACCCTGGAAGAGAACCATTATGTTTGACCTAGAACTGGTCCTGGCCGAGAACCATTATGTTTGACCGAGAACTCTCGTGTTGACTGCTTGCTGACCGAAAACCATTTGGGTTGACCGAGAACTCTCAGATTTGGCCGAGAACCCCCAGGTCTGATGTTTTCAGTTCAACAAGTCCATTTTAGGCTCCAAAATAATGGTTAACGGTCCAAACTTGATCTTTTAGCCATCTATAACCCATTCTCCGTTTTACATCCGTTATCATTCTCTAATCAAAATCTAGTCCGTTTCTAGCATAAAGCTTGAACCATTAATCATAAAACGTTCTTTACTAGATCTAGGGTTCTCTTTAACTAGTCGTTTCCAACCATGACTCCATTAAGTCCATTTTAAGCATCAAGTTTGCTACTTTATGGTTCATCTAGACCCCGATCTACTCTATGGTTCCTTTTCAAGGCTAACCGTTCATAAAATCATAAACTTTAAAGATCAAGAACATACCTTTGAACGTTTTTTGGTTGCGGTTTAACTTGTTTATAGACTCTAATCTTGTATCTAGCTTGTATATCAAGGATCTATCAATATTTTGCTTGGTTTTGGTCTTGGATCTCTCTCTTCTACTTGCGGCCGAAAAGGGAGTGTTTGTATGTGTGTTTTGGGTGTGGGAGAATAAGATGGATGGAAAATGGATAAGATTAGGGTTTAAGAAGTATTTATACTCCCTTAAGCCCATGGACCTAAGACCCATCTTTCTTTTTGGTCCATAATTACTTCCATAAAAGGAACACTCTTTATATTATCCATAGAAGGAACACAATGTTATCCATAGAAGGAACAATATACTATCCATAGAAGGAACACGATACTGTCCATAGAAGGAACACGATACTGTCCATAGAAGGAACACGATACTATCCATAGAAGGAACATGATACTATCCATAGAAGGAACCGTATACTATCCATAGAAGGAACATTATATATACACTACTTATTTAATATCCATGTAAGGAGCATATACTTTACTATTAAATTTCCATATAAGGAACACTAATAAGATCCACGGATCTTATCTACACTATCACTTCCCGGGTCTATATCCAATAGAAGTTAGAGGGATTTGCCATCCAAACTTACTATATCAGACATAGGATTCGCATACTGTTCATACACTTGCTTCTCTATACCATACGTACAGCTATAATCATCTTCCTTGGCGATATGTGCAATATCCGAAGATCGTTCACGCGTCGACAAGTATTCATTCATAACCTCAATATAATATTCATCGCATAAATCATCTATGGCATACACTTACCACTCAAGGTAATTGTATTAACATTTCACATTGAGTATGCACACAACTCCAAAAACGTAACAAGGAAATGGGGCTAGAAACTCACCTGGATTCTGTTGCGTTCACCGTTAATCGTGATCTCCTTCTTTAATTGCGCACGGCTAACTGTTAAATATATATCTGTTAATTAACCGTATAATTAATCTAGTCGGTATCTAGTTAACTAACGTATTTTCTAAGTTGGGCTTAATTACTAAACTTAGGATAATGGGCTAGCTTGTTTAAATTTGATATGGGCTTGGCATGATGTGGGCTTAGTTGTTTCAGGCCCCAGTGTTCACTATCTGGGCCCAACTGCCCATCTGGGCCCAACTGGATCCAGCCCAAAGCCCAACAGGGAACTTGGCCGAGAATTCTTGACCGAGAACACCCTGGCAGAGAACCATTATGTTTGACCGAGAACTCGTCCTGGCTGAGAACCATTATGTTTGACCGAGAACTCTCGTGTTAGCCATCTATAACCCATTCTCCTTAACCGTTTTACATCCGTTATCATTCCCTCATCAAAATCTAGTCCGTTTCTAGCATAAAGCTCGAACCTTTAATCATAAAACGTTCTTTACTTCATTAAGTCCATTTTAAGCATCAAGTTTGCTACTTTATGGTTCATCTAGACCCGATGGTTCATTTTCAAGGCTAACCGTTCATAAAATCATAATCTTTAAAGATCAAGAACATACCTTTGAACGTTTTTAGGTTGTGGTTTAACTTGTTTATAGACTCTAATCTTGTATCTAGCTTGTATATCAAGGATCTATCAATATTTGGCTTGGTTTTGGTCTTGGATCTCTCTCTTCTACTTGTTGCCGAAAATGGAGTGTTTGTATGTGTGTTTTAGGTGTAGGGAGAATAAGATGGATGGAAAATGGAAAAGACTAGGGTTTAAGGTGTGACATTCGTGACAAAACGAGGTATATAATATTCACTATGTAGCAAGTAAACGATAAATCGGTTAATTCGTAGTGCTTAAAACGAGTAACCGACCGATACTAATTATGACCCGTATACATACTTAGGGGTCATATACGAGTTATATATATATTATAGAGGCTAACATATTGATATTTAGGCCCCAGTACGTTTAAAACTCTTTAAACGTAAAATGTTTCGTTTATCGATATGCTATAAGCTTAAATGCAATCGTTGATATCAAAACGAGCATTGTAGCATCCGTTAGGCCGAAAAAGATTTATAAAACACTTATATGACATGTTCTAAGCAATTCGTGAAAATATTTTAGAATTTTACAACGAGTCAGTACGTTTTTCTTATTTTACAAAAAGAAGCTGAAAAACACTCGTTTTCGCGCTGGTTTTCGCACCCGAATTAGTTTTCTTGCAAAAAAACCGAACCCGAATTAAATTTTGGACCGACGTTTACGTATGGCACGAATACCGAGGCACCATTGGGCCAAAAAGGAGGCCCAATGGGCTTAATATGCTTGCGGCCGCAACTAAGGGGGAAGGCCCACCCCTTTACAATATAATATATATGTAAATATTAAGAAGATATTTATAAAAAAAAATTCCTGAAATCAGCAGAACATACTCTTCTTCATCAAGCTTTATCAAAACCCTAAGGTAAATATTGATTTTTACATTGATTTTAACCATGATTAACATAGTTTAACCATGAAAAATTAATCCTTGATTAGTTTTAAACATGTTTTACCATCCAAAAACCATAAAAATCAAGTAAAATCATGTTTTGATGTTAAACATGTTTACAAACCAGGAACATATACATTTTTTGGTCAAAAACGCGGATTAGAACATGAATACAACGTTTTTACGGTTTGAAAGTTCGGTTTGAACCCAAGACATTTTGTCAAAAGAGTTAGGTTCTGGGGATTTTGCAGGGGCTATATAATAACATTGAGGCCATTTGTAAAAATTATCGGATTTTTCGGAGGTCGTTTGATATAAACGGGCCATTTATTACACGATTATAACCTATTAAATGAATTTTTATAAATAAATAATTAATCATAAAATTTCTGAAAATATTTTTATAAAATTCTCCATATTTTAATGTATTTCTACAAAAATTTACATAATTTATATATAAATACATATTTAGTTAAGATTAATCAAAGATTTAAATTATAATTGTTTTAACGAAACCGGCAGTTTTGTGTTTAACGGACTGACTGGTATGTCAAAATGTCAAAAGTGGTCAAATATCATATTTTTGAATGAAATTGATAAAAGCGAACTTTTTACGAGAATTCCGGACAATTCGGGTGGATTATACGCGTTTTGTATAATCAAACCCGTGTGAAAACGGAAACGAACCATGCGATCAAACCATATACCGAAACCTTAAAATTCTTTCATAAATCAAATCATTTTATCAATCAATATATTTACTTAAGTTTATGTGATCTTACCTAATCCCGAAACGCATAAACGATCAACTTGGCTAGGCTCGGGAAACGCTGAAACTGAGCCAAATCCAGTTTTAAACATTTCATAGTATACAACGTCACAATCTAAGACTATGGTCATGTTCTGGGCCTAACAACTATACCCAGATTAGTTATACAACCCGATTTAGCCTAAACACTGTACTAGTATTAACGATACGATACCGTTTATAGGAATCGGGCTATTAGCGAGGCACCTGACCTATTGATACATAATTTCTGTGCGAACTACGATAAGGTGAGTTTCACGACCCCCACTTTCTAAACTGTGTTATGAACTTTTTAGGGTGGAAAGCATGTTTACATATACTTATATACTTGAAAACGCGTGATGATGTGAATTATCTAAGTACTAACACTTGAAAGCCCCCACAAACAGAAGTGATTAACTTCGTACCGGTGACGTGTGGATAGTACTATCGGTTTGACAAACCCAACTGACCGAGCCGGTGGGGTATGCCGGAACATGTTAACCCAGTTGCACATTGTCATTTAAACTTGTTACATACTGCTATGTGATGTTAGACATAGTACATACTTAGGGCAAAGTGGCTGTTAAATGCCAACGGGAGTGCATGGGCAGCGGTGGCCATGTGTTTTAGCTCGTTTCGGTTTCACTTGTGGCTTAGTATAATACATCATATACATACATGTATACATACACACTGTAAACTTTACGAACTCGTATACTGATTTCGTTGATACTCGTGAAACTTGAAACTCACCAACTAGACGTAGTTGACCCCGTTTTAACATGTTTTTCAGGTAAAGCAAAGGTGGAATGATTTGCTTACGTTATTGGTGTTAGGAATGAAGTTGAATAGCTGTGAATAGACGCAGATATATATAATATTGAATAAGAAGCTCGTAAACCGGTTATGTGATTCTCATCTAGTTTGTAAACATAGTACCTACCAATGTAATATGATGTAAATTAGTTGTTGAATTTCTTTATAAACAATGTGGTTAATGCCAGTGTTATCTGTTACAATCCCGTATTACGCTTCCGCAAGTACCTAGTCGGGGTGTGACATAAGGGGTATTTATACTCTCTTAAGCCCATGGACCTAAGGCCCATCTTTCCTTTTTGGTCCATAATTACTTCCATCTAATTAATCTACTTATCTTTCCATCTTTATTATTTTACTATTTCTACTAACTTAAGTAAACTTTTTCATCATAATAAATGATATAATAATTATTATTCTTCGAAATTTCGGGATGTTACATTTCAAGAGATTAGCGGATCTCACAACTTACTCGGATCAATCTGTATTGCTAGTTAGCGAAAATCACTAACAACACTAAAATCTCGGACCTTAGTTTGCAAACACACAGAGAGAAAAAGATGAAGTTTTGTAAGAAGTTATGTGGAGAGATGGGTGAAAGTGACCTTTTATAGGTCCCCATTTCTCCAATGTTTTCAGTTCATGAGCCCAAGTGGGTTTGCCCAACGGGCTTTTACCGTACTAAAAACGTACTGAGTGCGTAATACAACGATTGTAAGCAAACAGAAAAACATACATAATCCTTACAGTAATATAGAATATTAGCCCTACAAACTTTTTATTCGTTTTAGGCTTCAAATTGGAGTAATATAGAATATTAGCCCTACACACTTTTTATTCGTTTTAGGCTTTAAATTGGTTGGGCCGCCACTAGGTAGGTTAATGTTATAGCAGAAGGTTAAATGATTCTTTCAATTTTAAACAAATTGATTAGTGATTTTAACCTTTAATTGTTTGATTGCAATGTGAAAAATATGATGAACTTGATAGGTAAGTAATTTAGGGCATTCCCAGCCCATTTCATATTTTCCCTGTAATTTAGCTAAAAACACCATTTCATAAATTTATCTATTATTTTTCAAAAGTCTTCACATTCTATTCCCTATTTATATCCATAAATTCTTTTTTTATTTTTTTTCTCTTTTGACTTGTTATATAGTACTAGCTTTTGAACCCGTGTATTACACATGATATGTCAAATGATAAATATAAATAAGATCCGTTATTTCAATTGTGATTCTCAAAATAATTATAAATTAATTTAATGTAGATTTAATGGAATAAACAAATGGGGTTAACGAAAAGTACTAAAATAGCTTGATTTCAATAGATAACCAGGTGTTGATTTTCAAGAAGTTTAAAAAAGGTACTAAAGTTGTGTAGTTGGGCAAAGCTCAAGTATGAAAATGATACTTAATTCAATAATGAATAAAATCCACCCTATGTTATAACGCACTTGACAAAATGATTTTAACTCATGACTCAGGGATAACTAGAAGGAATGAGATGAGAGATTAGAAATTATGAGAAACATATGCTTGACACTTAAGCTTCAACATTTTCTTTTATTAGTATAGTAAGATAAGATATGGTGATTGAGAGATAGTTGATATATTATATGGCATGGATCAAAATTGAGACCTTATATTTAGGTTTTTACTTTAGTTGTCATATAAGTCATCCATATAATAGCAAATGGATTGGAGAGTTGATTATGATGGTTTTCTAAAGATTTACCTTGCTTTATATGAGTTTGACAACTTTAAAAGAATGGGTTAGGAATGTTGTTACAAACTGCTCATCAATTGTATCAAGTTAAGTACTACAAAATGTTTCTTTAATGATAATATAAAACAATTATTTTTTTTGTTTTGAAGTTAGACAAGTAAATCAATCATCTTACTATACTATTAAAGCAATACAAGTTTTCCAAATGACATTCAACTAGCATGTCCACATAAGCTTCCAACTCATCAATTTTCTATTTATATAATTTCCACATGTTAATTTGAACATTAATTTTAAACATTAACTTCTAAGTTGAAGTTGAAGAAGATTTCAAAGTAAATTGTTATAATAATCATTTATCTACCTAAGCTAATAAAAGAAAATAATTATGGACACATGACATTCTAAGGTTAATTCTCACTATCAAATTCCCGCCAAAATAACTTCTCTTATATTGATGGAAAAGAAAAAAAACATTGGTTCTAAATATAATATTGATTATAAATTCAACATTCCGTATTAATTGGTCAATTTCTATTGATTGAATATTAATGCCATAAATTATATTCTAAACATACTTAGTATAAAAAAATATTAATATAATAATTACGTGTCATAAATATACTTTCTTTAAAATTGAAATGTGTGTGTGTGTATATATATATAAGAGTTTATGTTTAAAGAGTACATTAACATTCAATTTTTGAGACATCTTCATATTGAATAAAACTATAATAATTTTTTTATACAAATATTAAGTCTTAAAAATCATAGACAAATTTTTCATTTTTTATATTTATTATAAGACTATTGTGATAGTCGAACAATAATGTGTTTATAAGGACAACATGAAAGATGTTCAAAAATGAAAATCTGGTGTTTTTTTTGTCTATGGCCGGTATGGAATGGATAACATTTTTGTAAAAGACTTTATTTACATCTTTTTCATCGAAATGACTCATTGTTTTAAATGTTGCTTTCAGTGTCATTGCTTCATTATTGTATACCGATGGTAGAACAACATATTCTCGATTTAAATTTAAATATATTTGATGCTTCAAAACGATTATATTTGTAATACATTTTTTACATAATATAAAGAGACTTAATTATCTTTTTTTTGTATTAAATTATTCATTGTAATTTTTATATTAATTTATCCCGTGTAATACACGAGTTTGTAAAGGTAGTTGAGTAATAAAGACAATTGATTGTTTTCATTGTTATTTTTTAAAATTTTGAGACTTTGCTATTTGTTTTAGATTTTGAGAAATTATTTATGAACGTTTGGACTGGATGTATGGATGTTTCGATTGAAATGGTGGCTTAAGTCACGAGGTTTAGATTATATTTTTTGCTTTATTAAACGTGCAGTTTAATAAAAATTATAATTATATATCATTGTTTTATTCATATTTTCAACATTCTTTATGTTGTGTACTTAAATGTTTTTATAATTTTATTAAAAATTGTTTTTTTAGCACACAACTTATGTTACAACATCTACATGTTTACGCTTCATAATTTACAACATATGACTTTAGTAGATGATGAAGTTTTAATTAATATGTCTTTTTTGTTTCATGGTATAAGCTAGTTAGAAATATATGGCATAACTTAAAATTATGTTTTAAATTGTTATTTTTCTCTATCTTTCTTTGTATATTGAATATTTTAATTAAAACAATAATGTGATACCTTATAATAATTATAATGCTAGATTATCTAACGTGTACAGTTCATTAACATATATATATCACACACACACACACACACACACACACATATATATATATGAAGTTTTATATATTTTTCGTCGTTGTGTAACCTAGGATCTAACCTACTTAATCAATAAAAAGAAATAAAAAACAACAAAAAATAATTTTAATTTACAATTATAAAAAGCTAGCGAAGCAATAATATAATAAACAAATAAGTAGCTATGAAGACATAAAGATGTTAAAAACCAATTAAAATTCATAAATTTAGGTTGTCTTGATTTAATATCAATATTGTTTTGGTTTGTTAGGTTGGTGTCATTTCATTCAGTTATTTATGTCAAGTTATTTTTCGATTTGGAACTTAATCTGTGTTGTTTTTGTCTAATAGTGGCTTTGGTTGGATAGCAATAACAACAAAAATAAGATGATATCATCGACGCTCTTTACATATCATAACAAGAGTTCACAAAGGTGGAGACGTGTGCGAAGATCAAGGTATCTCTCACTCCCTTTATCCCTCCCTCACATACATGCATGCATAGAGGTGGATTTAGATATTATTATTATTACTTAAAATTCTCTCTCTCTCTCTCTCTCTCTCTCTCTGTATGACAGAGAGATTATTTTCTGGTACAAAGTTGAACTAGTTTGTTTTACCTTAAAAGCCTAGGAAACGATAAGAACGTGTAACATGTACGTTGTTGGTTCTACAAGCATAGGTTATATGCTCCTATCATTTTATGCGCTCGTAACACATTACAATTATGTGTTGTTATCGTGTAGTTAGAATGTTGCAATTGAATAGTTGTGATTATAAAACAACATAGTTATATATATTATATATAAAAAAAAAACAATAAACTGTAATTGTAAACAAAATAGTTATATGTTGCATTTTTATGATGCATTTTTTTTGTTGTTTTCTCCTTTGTAATTATCATTTTATAGAAAAATATTTATCTAAACTTTAATATTCTATTACTTGTTCAGGTTCGATAGAGTGTCGGTTATAACGGATATTTCAAATTTAAAGATCCAAATCCAGATAAATGCTCAGTTTTTAACACCACGTGTCCATTATGGGATTTTTCTGGTTTTCAAATTTGGTGAACCTAACAAAACTTCAAGTAAAGTATGTCAACTTGAAGTACAAAAAGGAGAATGATACTTTACATGCGTATTTCGCATCATGGAGAGACGATAACTGGATGATGATTGAACTGTACCGGTTCTTCAATAATGAGGATGATCATGATTTTGAGGTTTTACTAGAAGGTTTCTCACGATATTATTGCAGAAATGGTGACGTTTATGTTGAAGGCATTGAGTTTAGAGCCCTTGACAATGCAAGTTTTCGAATTTGGTTCTGATTTTAGATTCTTTTTGTTTATATTTTGTGTGTATTTTCTAACTTGGTCTTATTATTTTACCCAGGTGAGATCAAACTCTAACATGGGTCACATACAACAATTTCCACCTCATGATGCAAAGGTCCTTTCTTATAATCCATCGATCAAAGTTTATAAATTCATTAAACCCCGATTTGACAGAAATTGTTCAATTAAGTTTAATGACTTTATAAGTGTTCTCACGGTTTTGTTTATCTAGCCATAAATGCTTTTTATGGTGCAATTGGCCTTTTTTTTATTTTAGTTTTAACTAATTATCTCATCTGAGAAGTAAATTACTACACTACTAAAAAGTTGGCCTAAGACAACCTTTATTTTACAAAAAAAAAAGAGCAATATTTTGTTAGATAACGTAAATGTTTTTTTCAAATGCAATCTTTTTAAAACGTTGCATTTGAAAGAAACAGTTCCGTTATCTAACAAAAAGGTTGCATTAGGTCTAATGCAATTTCACCTAATGTAATTTTTTTGAAAAATAAAGGTTGCTTGAGGCTAATTTTTTTTGTGCAATTTTGGTTATAATTCGTTAAGCCCTTTGATGGACTGTTGTTCCAGCTAATTAATATGAACGGAAAGAAAACACATATGCTTTCTGCGAAGGAGGTTCTGCATGACTTTGTGAAGCCTTTTAAAGTGAACCTCTCAGAACATTCCAGGTTTGTTTTCTAAAGATATACCTCTTTTGTACATTTCACATTAAACCTCTTTATACAACGTATTTGGCTATGTTTAGTTAGATAGCAAGTATATACTCATGACTAACAATAGTTGAGCATATTAAATTTTATTCATAGCTGTTGTCATATAAAGTACCAAAGACATTAAGTTTCAACTCTTTAATCTGGTGATGTATGTACATTATCTCATGACTCTTTCTGCATGCAGATTTGAAGAAGTGATTGAGGTTTTGTCACGACAAGTACTTCGTTTCCAGGCATTGATCCCCGGAGACCGATTGTCACCAAATACAGATTATAGTTGTTACTTGATATTCAAGTTTTCGGAAAAATGTCGAGGCCTACACTGTCCTATAAAATTACGAGATATACAAGAGAACCGAAGCAACAAAGGGACTAAAGCTCTTTATTTTAGATCCCCAAATGCATGGAATAAACTTGATATCAACCATGTCCCAAAAGAAAGCGAAGACGGATGGATGGAGGTTTATTTGGGGATGTATAAAGCACAAGATGCGTATGACTATGGATTGATAGATGTGTATTGGAAGCTTATAAGTTATGAAGGAACGATGTCTGGCCTTCTTGTAGGTGGCCTTGAGTTTCGGCCAATGTAAGCATAAAAATCGCACGAAGATCCGATCACAATTTAGTGTTATTATTAGCACATATTTTTGTATCTTTCATTGAAGTCCTGAGGTTGTATGTAAAAGTGGTAATAAGGCTATGTGTAGTGGAGGGCCTATAAATTGGGCGAATTGAGACACGTGGCGCCCAGTCAATAAAAGGTAGAAATTTGTTTTTGGGATATATGGTGTTGTAGCCCCTTCAGTGCCATAACAAAAAAAATACATAACAAAAAAAACTAATATTCATAATATTAGTGCATTTTTTAAACTCGTCGTCGTTGCAATAGTGCGACCTCTTCGTGAAACCCGTTCGCTTTGAGGGATTCATTGTCTTCTTTCATTTGTCGTAGTTCAAACGTCTGGGCTAGCATTCTGTGGTATTTGTTGGATGCTTTCATGTCATTTCCCATTTCCACGACATGTGTTTCGAAACGACTGAACACCTCGTTTAGATGTTCGACTTCTTCACTGGCCGCCGTATTGAATCGTGACGACAACGAACCCTCCCCTTTATTTGTATTATTTTTTCTTGCTCTCCCGCGGGTTCGAGCCAACTCATGTACTTGGCCATCGTCGCCTAAATTAACTGCGTCGTTTCGTCAACGAGGTTAAAGTTACGAGCATCGAAGGGTGTGTTTGGTGTGCTCAGATTTGTCGACGACGATGCCCTCCACTTTTTGGAAGGCCGGGATGATGAGCCGTCTCGTCGAGCGACCGGAACGGTGGGTGATGTCACACCCTGACCAAATGCGGCGGAACATGCCAAGGTGCAACGTGATTGGACAAATACACAAGACACTATTTAAAGTGACAATATTTAATCAACTCATTTTATTTCATAAATCAATAAACAACGCATCTCGTTCATACAAACAAATTGAATACAAATAAACAAATATATTGTTCGTTTTACTAATATCCTAATAGTCTTGGGAACGTTTTTTGACAAGTCCTCGACAAAAGTCAAACCTGTAACATTTCATAAAATAAAGTTTATCGACACAAAGGTTGGTGAGCAATTCATAAGTTTGAGCATATAAGTAGATAGTAATAAAAAGCCACAAATCTTGTATACGAAATAATAAATAAAAGCAATAACTTGGATAAATAGATATCGCTAATAGAATTACGTTAGCGACACCTAGCTATAAGGGGATGCCAAATAGTCTAGGATTTTATAGTTATCGTTAAGTGCATTAAGTTAACGACACCTTGCTATAAGGGGTTGCCAAATAGACTAGGATTTATAGTTCCACCAACCAAAAGCGATAAACACATAGGCATAAAATCATAGAACACCAAATCGAGCAATTATTTAAATAAAGTATACAATAACGTTTGTGGTTTAAGTTTCAAGTATAAAGCATTTAGTTGAATAAATATGAAATGTCACCCCAAAACAAAAGATGAAAAACGAGGTATGAAAGTACTCACGTTCAAGCTATAAACTTGATTTGGTGATAATTTGGAGATTTGCCGGAACGACGAGTTTAACGTATGAAGCCCAAATAAAAGAAAGTCTTGGATTTAGAAAGGTTGTCTTGAAGATCTTTAAATAAAACAATTGTTGCGAAAAGTAAACAATTAAAGTTCAAGGTTTAAAATGTAACTATTTAAGAATTTATGATAATAACCCGTTTAAAATGTAAGTTTGCTCGAAACCGGGTTAAAGTATCTAACCTTAATATTTACTTAACCTATGTTAAGTAATAAGGTGAGAAAAATGCAAAGATGCAAGTTCCTTTGGGATAAAGATACTAAAACGGGTCTTTAACGAGTGTTTCGGGTTGTTGGTTCGGGTCGTGATAATTGGTCAAACCCAAAGTCAACTTTCCAAAATGATGAATGTTATGAGGTAACTCAATAAAACTTATTAAGACTTAACCAAATATGTAGTTCTGTTGTTTTAGAACTAACAACGCACGTTAAGCGAGTGTTCGGTTTTGTCGGTCAAAACTATGTTATGAGATCAAGTTGGATCCAACATTTCCAAGTACTTAAGAAAATAATTAAAATAGTTTGTAAACTATTTTTAAAAAAATATACAAGTCTTGATAGCTAAAAACACACTTGTGTGTCTTAAGCGAGTAAAAGTCGGATTGGTTCGGTTTCCATCTCACAATACGTTCCTTGATGGTTTCCACATGCCCAAATAACCAAGAACTTGTATAATAATGTACAAATGAAATACTTAAGTTTTACAACCAAAAAGTTAACAACAAAGTCTTTAAACAAAAGTTCGGTTTGTAGTCTAGAGCTATTTACGGTTAAATCGAAGCATAGACTCTTAGAACTCATAACCATGGAACTTGTAAATAAACTAAAATGAGCAGAAGTTAAGCATGAATAATATGTATAAACAAGTTATATAAGTATATATATATCAAGGACACGAAGTCCTCCATGCCTTACAAGGTCCGAAACCTGACCGACCGGAATCGGAGAAGTAACTACCAAAGGTAACAAGGGGTATTATATATTATATATATATTGTGCCACCATAAACAAGTATTAATAAGACTACATAAGCTAATTAAAATGAAAGATTAAACTCAGTTTGACTTTTGAAAGCCAAACCTTCAAGAACACATAAATAAACAACCATGGATCTTTGTTGTTTGAGAGAGTTTTTGGAGATGTAGCAAGTGTAAAAATGAAGGAGATGGGTGTATATATATAGGGTAAGGGTCAAGGTTTCTTTGCAATGTTCTCTTTTATGTTTGCATGAAAATAGATTGGTTAAACAAACAAGCAAAGCACAAAAAGCCAACAAAAAACGAATCTGCAGGTCTCAGGCCATGCCGCGCGACCAGTTTAGCCTCCGTGGCCGCGCAACGTGGCGTGCTAGGGGGGTTGGGTTGGTCAGCTCGTCTTGTGTGGTTCGTTTTGCGTCCCGGAAGTTCGTTTTCGATGTAATTTGAGCGTTTTAAAGGCGTTTTCGAATCCGAAAAGGGGCTTTTTAAATTAAACATGTGGGAATGATTTAGTAACATAAAAGTCAATATTTTATATATTTGAAATGTTTGGGATATAAATCGGGTCGGTTTGCGTGATAAACAAATATACAAACGAATTAAAAGAGAACCCGAAATTGACGAATGTCACAGGTGCCCCATTTCATTTCGCGCATTGCCTTCGTTTTTCCCAACATTTTAGATGCTTGAACGCTCAATCTGCCCTTCAGTGTGCCCTTGAGATTGAAAGTCGCTTAACACTTTGGATTGGATTTCGGCGTCGTTTTTCCCGCTACGCCAACCGGCCCCGCGCAAGCGGTTGTATATCCCAGAAAATTCTTGGCAATCGGAATTAAGTCCCTTTCAGTGGGCTTGAACCGCTTCTTTACCCCGATAATCTTCGTGTGACATCTGTCATTTTCGGTTTAATTTATATTGTTTTTGTACGGTAAACCAGGCCCGTATTATCTTTCGGATTTTTTGACATTAATAAAGACAGTGGTTTTTATGTTACAAATTCGTTTCACATTTGTCGGATCGCGAAACGTCCTTTCCGGTACCTTAAAACACCCTTTTATGGCTAAAAGCGACTCAAAACAAACTTTAGGGACCTAAATCGACAAATAATCAAGATAGAGACCAAATCCCACCCCTAGGGGGCGCCGCGCCACGCCGCGCGGCCCGGCCATCAAGGGGCAAGGAGGTCGCGCAGCGCCTAGACCAATTTCTCCGATCACCCAGCTCATTTTTTGTTTGTTTCGTGCATTGTTTGACCATTTTTAATCAATCAAATGCATGTATACCTCTTATGAGTAATGTAACATCCTACTTTTGGTTATAATAATAAAAGAGAATTTCTTTTATGCAATAATTTGTCGTGTATAAGTTTAGATAATTAATTTTAAGATGATGGGCTTGGACTTTAGAAGATGGAATGAGAAATGGAATGGACCTTAGGTCCATGGGCTTAAGGGAATATAAATACCCCTTAAACCCTAATCCTTTCCATTTTTATCCATCTCTACACCATAGCCTACACCATCAAAAACACACATAAACACCATCCTATATTTCGAGCGAGATTCAAAGGTGAAAACCTGAACCCGTTGGTGCTAGAACGTCGTGACGAACCAAAAAAACATCAAGACTAGACCGTGTTTGTAAACTGAATCGTTTAAGGTACGTTTATATCGAGAACGTGTTCGTTTAGGTTCGGATTTGTTTGGGAAATCTTAGATCTGTATGAGAATGATAAAAACGAATCCAACACAATAAATGTTACTGAAATTGGTTAACATTTGATCGGTTAATCGAGGGTAAATGAGCCGTAGGTATATATGTATAAATCGCACCATGTAAAACGTAATATTTGGATGATTGAAGGACTGGGGTTTGTTGGCGCTGGGAATACGAGTTTAATGGTACCAAATTTGTGTTGTTTCGTTAAGAATCAAAGGTTTAATCGCAGATTCGATGTAGTTTGACTGTTTGGGTGTTCTTGGCGATTTTGACTTTGATCTCTGAGTCAAAGTTTGGATAAGACTGATGCCCATTCGTTAAGATAACGAATCAGGTGACTCGTTACTCACCAATTCGTTATGATTAAGATAAAAAATCAGGTGATTCGTTACTCACCAGTTCTTTATGATTAAGATAACGAACTAGGTCATTCGTTACTCACCAATTCGTTATGATTAAGATAACGAATCAGGTGATTCGTTACTCACCAATTCGTTGTGATTAAGTTAACGAATCAGGTCATTCGTTACTCACCAATTCGCTAAGTTAAGATAAAGAATTAGGCCATGTTCTGATAACGAATTAGGCTTAATTCGTTATAGCGAATGAGTGGGCGAAGTAGATAATAATTTAAAAATCCTAATGGAAAATGTGTTAAGACAATTAATGAAAATAAAATTTTTCCAAGCTGACCTGACAGCTTGCCAGGGGCTCTACCCCTTGGACCCCTCTAGGGGCTGCCGCCCCTAGAACCTTGCTGCCAGGGGCGCTGCCCCCGGACCTTTGTTCGTTGAGGGTTATAATTAAACTAGAAATACGATATGGATAGTGATAGTAATTAATACGCGTAATTGTTATACAGTTAGCCGTGCACAACTAAAGAAAGGGATAACCATTAACGGTGAATGTAACCGAGCCCAGGTGAGTTTCTAGCCCCATTTCCTTGTTATGTTTTCGGGGCTGTGTGCATACTCGATGTGATAGTTAATACACTTACCTTAAATGGTAAGTGTATGCCATGTATGATTTAAGTGATAGATATTATATTATGAATGTGAATGAAAGCTTGTCGGTACGTGAATGATCTTCGGATATTGCACGTATTGACAAGAGAGATATGTATATGAAAGATGAATGTGTATGATATATATATATATATATGTATATGTACAACATATGAGTATGTATAAATGATTAAAGAAAGTATATGTATGTTACGAGTATGTAAAGACAGAATGTACGAAAATGAAGAAGTAAGGGATCAGACCCTAATAATATCTGAGATTGACAAGGAAAGAGGGATCAGACCCTAATAATATCTGAGATAGAAACGGACAGTAATTATATAGTATGAAAGTAATAAAGTATGAACGTATGTATAAAATTATGTAATGAAAGTAAATTAGTAAGTAATTATTATGTATCTTCGGATGCATAGTTGAAGGTAAGTATATGTATTATATGATGTGTGATTAACTAGAACACACTCAGCGTAGCTGACTTTTAGTATGCACGCAGGTGAGTAGGATGAGACAGCTGGCTTGAGCAGGGACACGTGGCAGAAGAATAAGAGTCTGGCATCTGAAGACGCATGGTGTTTTATATTTAATGTTTTAAGTTTGAAAGACAAGAGTGTTTTAAGACATGTTATGAATTATTATTGTAATGCTATGAAAGTTTTATATTCCGCGTAAAGTTTTAATTAACTCTGAAATTTAGAACTGCGTTTATGAGTAAATCCGATGTCCAAAGTGAGGCACCGGTAGCGGGGACTTACAAGTAACTTATACTTTTTCCACTATAAAAATCAAGTCCCATACACCCATTTTGGTTTGCTCATTCTTCTCCAAACTCTCTCAATATAAGATCTAAGTATCCATTCTTCAAACTCTTGATAATTTGACTTCTCAAGGTCAAACTCATGCTAATATTTCTTTCTAACTAGTTCTTGTTAATCAAAGCTTGTATTATATCTTGTTTAAAACATACTTCCCTTGTTTCCTTGATTTTCCCTTCTCCGGCCATGTCGGTTTAGATGTATTGCTAGGCAAGGCTACATGGAGGATTATTATAATCCTTGTTAAACACTTTAATTTTGTTTAAGCTAGTTAATATTTTTTAGTTCTTAATTATTTTAGTTTCCAAATTGTAGGTTCCCAGCCGGATCTACACGAGATATCGCGTTCTACATAGGTGCGGAATCCCTACGTAAGACGTTACGAGCGTAGAAGACGATACGATTAAACACGTTACAATAAACACAAACACGTTATATTGCAACCGTAAACACGTGATACAAAGATCACCAAATACAGACTCTCTCTAACTCGTTCTCTGAATAATGAACTGAATTCGTTGGTCTCTTTTGAATCCGTAACCTAAACAGCTTATATAGACACGACAACTTCGCCTGGCATGTTAAGGCGAAGTTGTCCCTAACTTCGCTTGTCTAACAAGTTCGCCCATATCAGCGAACTTGTTAGCAACTTCGCTTACATACAAAACATAAATCTAACTAACACGATTACAGACACTTGACACTGAACTACTGACATCTTGCACCAACAGACTCCCCCTTGGCAGTAGCTTCAACTCTTTATCTTTAAACACGTGTCTTGTAATCTTCAACGACCTTGCATCTTCATCTTCAAGCATGAACTCCTTCGCGTACACAAACTGATACAATTCTTTGATATTTCTTCGCTTCGTCTTTCCAAGCAGGAATATAAAAGATTTTCTTCTCATTCAGCACCTGCAGATCAGCTTGCGACAAGTTCACTAGATGCATCGGATCATAAACTCTTAGCAGCTCTTGTTCATCTTCGTCTTCCATCACTGCTTCAGCTGTTTCACAATCAACATACCACCACTTTAGATCTTTGAGCACATCCTTGGGCATCTGTTTCATCGGCACTTCTTTAAGGCACCGGATCGACTTATACTTCATAATTATCCAAGGTTTACCATCTGCTCTCAATCCACGATCTTTGTCTTCGATAAGTTTTCCCTTTTGTGGTTTTAACAGCTCAAACTTCTTCTCTTTTATACTTTCCTTCCAAACAATCTTCCCAATAACTCTAGCCATATTATCATCACTTCGGTTTATCAATCCCAATCTGGCTAAGTCTTTCACTTCACATTTTGGCAGTGTATTCAACGATCTTAAAAGTCTTTTGAAGTACTGAACACCATCATACCTCTTAATAACAAAGAGCCTCAACTGCTCATCGTATATCCAGCAAATAATCCCTTTTCTCGATTCAGCATAGCCTCTAATGTTGTAAGTCTTCTTAAACATAGTAGGGACCGCCGGTTTCTTCGTTTTGACGAACCACTGAGCGTAGCCTTCTTTCCATCTAGGCTGCTCTTCCCATTTCGTCTCATCACTTCCAATCTGTTGACTCATATCTGCCTTATCTACTTCTGGTATCTCATGCTCCACATTCTCCTCTACTATCTCTCCCTCTTCAATCTCATTATCAATAACTATCTCTTCACCAATCTTCTCTATCTCATCACTCGGTAGTACATCATCATCACCAACCAACTCATCATCCATCTCCTCTACGTCCACTACCACCACATCATCATCACCAGCTGTAGTTGTCGACTCCCCCTGAGTTGTGGAAGTTCCAAGAGCTTGATCAGTTCTTGGCAACTCACCACCTGCATCTTTCGACGCATTGGGATCATCGTCTCTATCATTTCATCTCTTGGTCCTCAACTCATCGCCTTTACAGCTCGTCTCCCCCTCCATGTTCTACCAGCAGGGACGACTGCATCTGATTCTCTGCCACTAGGCGTTGAATAGCCTGGGTCTGGATAAGATTTATCCTTGATTGTTCTGCCACGACCCGTTCAAGTGTTGCTATTCGTTCAAAGTCTGATAAGGTTGCATCGAAATCGAACCTCATATGTGATATATCTTGAGTGTACTGAGGAGGGATTTCCAATGTCACCGGGACCTCAGAAGTAGAAATAGACGTAACCGCAGGTGGTATTGTCACCGATAACCCTGCAGTGGCCACAACAGTCGACTCAATAAAGCGTGCCACGACCTCCGTTGGAGTAAGAGTTGGAGGCGGCAACGAGACAATCTCAGGAGCCGATAGTTGGAAAGTAGTGGGTGGGAGGCCAAATGTAGATGAGGTAGCCACCACGGGAACATCCGTAGCGCTTGGCCTTGTAACCTGTAATGTTGAGGGAACCATTGTCATACTGGATAGTGCGGGTGGGGTGAAACGTACCACCCTCGAGCTCTCACCAGCTCTAGAACCTGCACCTATCCGTTCCCTTCTTGATCTGCGTATTAACTGTTGTACCTCTTCCTCATAGTCTGACTCGCTGTCATCATCAGTTCTCTTTCTCTTCCCATGTAGTCTTTCTCTAGTTACCATAATCCTTCTAGCCTCAGCCACTTCATCATTAGAATCAGAACCAGCCACCGTAGCAGCTGTCCTAGTAACATTCACAGTCGACACCCTCTCAACCGAGACTTGCACATACTCTCCAGGGTCCACCCGTTCCATATCAAAGTAGCCTTGACCTCCAAACTCAGCATCAAGGTCCACGTTCTCCTCCGGTGACACAACAGGTGCAGCAGGTATAACTTGAGGTGCTCCTGCCTGTTGTGGTGCCGGGTCCCGAAACTCGTCCCCACGAGCAGGCACATACCCTGGGTTGATTAAGTACCCAAACAGTGGAGTATGGCGAGGACGGAGCTCAGGTTTGCTCCTCGCACTCGAAGATCTACATTGGGCGAAGATCCGTTTATTCACACTTTCAACGTATCTGATCGGACGGCGCTGAGGTAGCGTTGGAGCAACATGATTCAAGATCATTTGTAGGAATCTTGGATACATGATGAATCTCTCACGCGCCATCGCCCTTCTCTGACGATCAATCTCATAGAAGACCATCTGACTAAAGCTGTATCGCTTGTTGTAAGTCAGAGCAGTCATCGCCGACTGCATGGTCGTGCCCATGCCATCAGTGCCAGCCTTTCTCCCTGACATGCATACAATCATGACATGCATGAGAAAGCGCCACTGGTCAAGCAAAAACCCTTTCCTTCTCTGGGTATCCCCCAAGGGACCAGAGTATCCCATCCTCAAAAACGCTCCATCACGGAAAGGAGCTACAAACTTTGTCGGGTCATCCCTTGTCTCATTTCCAAACCGTAAAGCCGCCCGGATTTGTTCAGAAGAGAACTGAACAATCTGATTGTTGACTGTTGCACGCATCACCGGGGGCTCGACTCTACAGTCATATTCCACGGTCTGCCAAAAATCCTCAATGTTGGGCAAGGATATCGGCAGTGTTGTAGTGATCGCGTGGAATATACGCGAGCGTAACAGAAACGTGATGATTTCGCGGAAATCATCAACTCCGCTCGCCTCCGGGCCTAATGTTATATACATGTTGTGACCTGGGAAGAACTGTCTTTGGTTATCACCTCCGTCATCACCGCCTGCACCACCTGCTCCAGTTACAGCAGCCATATCTGCAACAAACAGGCTAAGTTATATAAACGTCAAAGCAAATCACAAGTTCGCCTGTTACCATGAGCGAAGTTGTGATCTATTCTGTACAGGCGAAGTTAAAGGTGGGGCGAAGTTGGGAAAAAACTTCGCTTCAACTTGAACTTCGTCTGTTAACTGTTAAGTAAAAAGGTCCAGGCGAAGTTAATGAGAACTTCGCCTAACCACAACATCGCCTCATAAACTGTTTCAAAAACTATTATCAGGCGAAGTTAAACCTCAGGCGAAGTTACGGATAACTTCGCCTAAACTGTAACTTCGTCGAATATGAAACGGCGACAGTTAAGGCTGTTCAATCGAATCGATTTGGACAATTTTGAAGATTTCGGCCAGTTAACACAAGATTTTGAGTCGATTTGGACGATTAATATGTTTACTATCACGTGAAAGTAAGTTTGAAAATCAGGTGTTAAGGTTCGAAAGACGAGGTCGATAATCGAGTCGAAACGACCGATGATTAACCTCAAAAACAATGATTATATGAAACTATAAACCCTACAGACCTTTAATCGACAATGAAATCGAGAAAGAATGAACACAGATTGAATCGAACGATAATATGATAAGTTCGCCGGTTGACAGGAAAGAATAAGTTCGCTGAGGTTTTTGAAATAATGAACAGGTTTGACCTAAAAACTTCTTTATATAGGATCACAGATGTACCGGCGAAGTTATGGATAACTTCGCCTATTGCAGGCGAAGTTATACACAACTTCGCTGATATTAAAATTTTTCAAAACAACCCCATACTTTGAACAATTTGCAATTAAGTTTTAAAAACATCCTTTAAAGAGATAAATGATACGATCAAGACCAAGTAACCAGGTATAAAATCAAACAACTACAAAAGTAACGAAAATTTGAAAAATTAAAGTACACGGGATCAAATTTCAGTCTCGACAGGGACTACCATGTTTTAGAAAAGATCCGAACAGGAATCATACTTATTACGTGACTGTCACACAGATCCGTGTTTAGCTGTATTATGACATAAAGAAACAGGTTGTAAGCAGGTAAATGACTTAGAATGGTTTTCATTGTTTCTGTGATACGGGTTAGGTTCAATTAAGCTCAAAACTTAAGTGGGCAACAACTCAGAGATTATGATGCCTCCTATCTATTCTCAAAGCGTATTTGGCTTTCCCCAAGTCACCCCGAGTTGACCTCGACCCGTAGTGTCTGATTAACTAGTAAAGTACTCTTCGATCTCTAGTCTCTTCTTCCCGTACTCTTTGTTGCATTTTGATTAACTAGTAAGTACTCTAGAATGTCTCAATAACTCACACATTTTTTTTTTTTCAAACTTCAAAGTAGTAAACAACTGCAAGTCCCGAATCTGGATCACTGCAGTGTCTTTACACGCTATAATCACGGGAATCAGAACACTCACGGGCTCGTGTATGACTGGGTAATCGCTTTTCTGCCTATCATTCGGAAAGATATATATGAAGACATGCACAACTCTTAAGGAGTTTCCACGTAAAATCGAGTAGATTTAGTTAGTATCACTTCTACTTTTACGCACCATAAAAAGCTACCATGACATACAATGACTGTTCTAAAGTCTTTTAGGCCTAATAACTTCACTAGTTAAGAACACAGAATCAGTATATCTATCACTTTCCAAGGTTGGATCAATTTTCTGTTAAACATAACAAAGGTACTTCTTACGAAGTAGTAGACTTGAAAAATAATTTCATCTCCCGGAAAATTTTTTTTTTTTAACTTCAATCGCCCCGATCAAATTGAAGTTTTCAGGTAAACGGCTGTCCCGAAGATCTAATGGATCAGCTGGACCGACCACATACAAGTATGTGTCCTTCTAACTAAGTATGATCGACTAATTTTCAGCGAAAGAATGAAAACACATCATAAACCGCCCCGGTCACTTTCAGTCATCTGGTTAATGGCTATCCTCATATTCTACTAGTAGAAATGAGGACCAAACATATCCGAAGACATGTCCTTCAAACTGAGGCAACCGACATAATTCTAAGCGATAGTTACGTTTTTTTTTTTTTTTTTTTTAAAAAAAAAAAAACAAAAACATAAAGCATGGTTACTCGGGAATGATCATCCCATTCAGCTCAACAAGGTTTTGAAATCAAGTTTTGTCAAACGCTTTTGTAAACAAGTCAGCGAAATTATCTAGCGTATCAACCTTTTCGAGCTCAATCAGTTTCTTCTCAGCACAATCCCGTATAAAATGATGACGTATGTCAATGTGTTTAGTTTTACTGTGCTTAACGGGATTGTTAGTTACTGAGATAGCAGCAGTGTTATCAATGCAAATAGGAGTAAGAGTAAAATTCAGACCATAATCGCGCAACTGTTGTTGAATCCAAAGAACCTGGGAGCAGCAGTTGGATGCTGCCATGTATTCTGCTTCACAGGTTGAAATTGCGACTGAGGTCTGCTTCTTGCATTGCCAGGACACTAGTCTGCCACCAAGAAACTGACATCCACCAGTTGTAGACTTCCGACTCTGATTGCACCCTCCATAATCAGAATCTGTGTAGGCGACCAAATCCAAGTCTCCTCCTCTTGTGTACCACAACCCCAGCTTAGGTTTGCCTTTGAGATACCTCAATATTCTCTTCGCACCCTTCAAGTGAGATTCCTTTGGGTTTGCCTGAAAGCGAGCACAAAGACAAACAGCAAACATTATATCAGGCCTAGAAGCAGTTAAGTACATTAAAAAACCTATTATAGCCCGATATTGGGTTGGGTCCACGTCTGCATCGTTGTCTGACTCAGCACCCAATTTGTGGTTGACGCAGACTGGAGTATCGTATGGAGTGCTGTCCCCCATCTTGAAACGTTTGAGAACATCATGGACATACTTCGCCTGATGAATGAACATACCATCTTTCTTCTGATCAACCTGCAGTCCTAAAAAGAAAGTTAGTTCACCCATAGCACTCATTTCAAATCTCTTCTTCATGACGGCCTCAAACTCCTGACACATGGCGACCTTTGATGCAGCAAAGATAATGTCGTCCACGTAGACTTGCACCAGTAGAAAGTCGCTCCCTTTTCTCTTGAAGAAAAATGTGCTATCAATCTTACCTCTTTCAAACTCATTCTTCCTCCTTGAACATGTTTCCATTCGTGTAACAAATTCTTGTTACCCGTCATGTGCCGGGAACAGCCGCTATCCACAACCCATAGATTGTTTGCAGCCTTGTTCAACTGTTCCTGCACGATTAAAGCAGAGGGTTAAAATCTGGGGACCCAAGACCTCTTGGTCTTGGGTCGATACATCCCGTACCTTGGCTGTCCAAAGTTAGCATCAGAATAATTTCTGTAAGTCCTGAGCGGATACCTTCTTGGAGATTGACTATGAGGCCATCCAAACCGTCGTGAATTAAATGAATTATTACTTATGGTTTGGTTGTTAGAAGTGAAAAACTGAGATCTATTTCTTTGAAAACCTGAATTAGACCAATTTCTGAATTTTGATGGGTTTCCATTTTTTCCATTATATTGTTACTGTTTCTTTTCTCAGATTTTGAAGGCCTCACACCTCTGAATTTCTGCTTCAGAGGGCAATCAGCAATTAGGTGTCCTAATTGATTACATCTGAAACAACTCCTGTGTTCAACTTTCTTTTCCATAGTTGTTTTAGATGTTGAGGCTGTATTACTGCCCGTTTGTCTCACATAAGGTGGGACATACGGGTTTAGTGGAGATTTCTTTTCAGTTGTTTTATGTTTCTCCCCACTTTTTGGTAGCACTGCCTCTTGTTTTGTCACACTCGACTCAGAAGACTTGTCCGAGTTAGATGAGACAGGACTAGGCACAGAAATTTTCACACTCGAAACAGGCTTACTTGTTTCGCCTTTACTAACTTCTGGTTCTTTAATAGTAACCTTAACCGGAACTGTCTGACCAAAATCAAACTCGACAGGTTTCTGATTACTAGGATCATAAGTGTAATTATGATTGTAAGGTGGTGGAACTTCATGATAACCAATTCCTCCCCTTTTAATTGGGGAACCTTGATCACTGACGAGGTGATCAAGTATAGCGGAGGAATTTCTAAATTTCTCAAGTTTCCTGTTCAGTTCCACCACTTTCACCTGGTGATCAGCTATCTGTTTATCCCTTTCAGCTATTAGTTTGGTCTTCTCTTCAAAGACTTCATAGCTAAGATCAATAACTTGTATTTTTCCAGCTAAATTTGCTTTCAGACTTCTAATATCTTTTTCACTAGCTTTTATTTTTACTTTATAACTGTTTTCTCTAGCTTTAGTGAAATGATGATCTTCTTTTAACGTTTTAAATTCAGCATCCAAACTAACAAACTGATCAGTTATAGTTTTTAGTTGTTCAGACAGATTTTCACATTTAGTACAATGAATTTTGGTACTTACCTCGGAGAGCTGGTCTTTCACATCTGCCATGTTAGCTTCATTTTGAGCTTCTGCCATGTAAGCTTCATTTTCGCCAGTCACTTTCTCACTATCTGCAGTCTCGATGTTTGCCAAATTGGCCTGTTCGAACACTTCTTCAGCATGCAGATTCCAGTTGTACTCTCCATTTTGTCTGGATATCATGGCTCTATTATCATTGACACCCCAACTCCGTTGTGTAGACCTGTTTTGACTGCGCTCTACACGTTCATTTGTGCACTCCTTTGCAAAATGGCCATTCTGTTGGCAGTTGTAACACCTAACCTTCGACTTGTCAAACCCTGGTCTCTCACCAACAAACTTCCTACCAGTCTTCTTCATAAACCGCTTAACCCTTCTCACAATCATCGCCATCTACCACTGCAGATCCATCTCTTCCAGATCATCAGCATCGATCTGATCATAATCTTCATCCAAAGTTGCTGGATCAACAATTTTACCCTTGATGTAATTTTCATACGAAGCAATGAAAGATGCGTAGAGAGCAAACTGCTGTTCAGCAGATTTAACACTCATGGGCATCTTCGAGTAGTTGTTGTTTGAAACACCTGGGGAAAAACTACTCTTGGTTGCTTGAGGGCTAGAAGCATTAGATCCACCAGCTACAAAGCACACATCACCATTCATGTTGAGAGATACATGACCGTCATGTGTTGAGTTAGCGCCCGACTCTCCCTTTGAGTAGTAAGCAGACGAATCAGACTTCGAACTTGAACTTGAGTTGACCTTTGCACCATACATTCCTGGATCTTGAACCTGATCAGTAGATGTCTCTTTTCGAACCATGTTTAGTTCAAAAGTTCGTAGCTTATTTACTGCCGTTTCCAAATCATAGTCGGCAAAGTCTTTGTCTTCTCTCATCAACACGGTGTACATCTCCCATTTCGGTGGGAGAGCATCAAGAAGCTTTTCAACAATCTCATATTCTTTGTAAGTAATAGAATAATTGCTGAGTTCTGTCATCAGATGATAACATCTAGTGATGATATCATCAAGTGATTCATTCTTCAGATACTTGAAGACCGAGAACTGGGTTTTAAGTAGTTTAATCTTTGAAGCACGGATTTCCACATTACCCTCAAAACGGTTTTCAAGCGCTTCCCAAAGCTCTCTGGCAGTTTTGTACTTTCTGAAGGTGTGCAGAATCTCTTGTGGAAGAGCCATTGTAATTGCTGCATGAGCTTTGCTTTCGGCCTCATACATTTTCTTCTCTTCTTCTTCCATCATGCTGTATTTCTTAATCTGATCACGACCCTCATATTCAGCAGTTGGTGGAATGTAGCCATCTTGTATACACACCCACATTTTAGCATCTTGGTACTTGACATATTGTTCAAACCGATCCTTCCATGCCACGAAGTCGGTTCCTTTCAGCATCTTTGGGGCCTTAGTAGCTGAACCCGCTTCCACTTCCATCTTCACCAGTTCCGTAATGTTTATTGAAGACATCTTTTACGAAACACAAAGAAACCCGAAAAAATAAAAATTTTCTTCTTAACAGTACTGTAGGCGAAGTTGTGGATAACTTCGCTTAAGTCTGAACTTCGCTGATTCTGAACTTCGCTCACTTTCTTAAATTCGCCTGATTTGGAGAAGTTTTGAATAACTTCGCTTGAGGTAAGCGAACTTGTGAGGTAGGCGAAGTTGTGGGTAACTTCGCTTGAGATAAGCGAACTTGAGAAGGTAGGCGAAGTTGTGGATAACTTCGCTTAACCTTATATCTTCGCTGAAACCCTACTAACAGTGACGGCAACTTCGCCTGATGAACACGATGGTTTTTGCAGGTTTGATTTCTGGATTTTGCGAGGTTTGTGACGGTGTAAAGGGTTGTTTATGATTGCAGGAGGTGAGTAGGACACAAAAACACAGTAAACTCGTCCCGCGAATAGTCAAACGGAATGATTTCTACACCCGCGTGATAATCCCGAACCACAATCACGAGCAAAAAGCTCTGATACCAATTGTAGGTTCCCAGCCGGATCTACACGAGATATCGCGTTCTACATAGGTGCGGAATCCCTACGTAAGACGTTACGAGCGTAGAAGACGATACGATTAAACACGTTACAATAAACACAAACACGTTATATTGCAACCGTAAACACGTGATACAAAGATCACCAAATACAGACTCTCTCTAACTCGTTCTCTGAATAATGAACTGAATTCGTTGGTCTCTTTTGAATCCGTAACCTAAACAGCTTATATAGACACGACAACTTCGCCTGGTATGTTTAGGCGAAGTTGTCCCTAACTTCGCTTGTCTAACAAGTTCGCCCATATCAGCGAACTTGTTAGCAACTTCGCTTACATACAAAACATAAATCTAACTAACACGATTACAGACACATGACACTGAACTACTGACATCTTGCACCAACACAAATCATTTTAATAGTTCAATGGTATTTGGGTATGTGGTTACCATCTTCGATTTCATTCCGAGTCAAGAACTGAACCAAAACCGAACTATTGTTCAAATACTTTATTATTAACATATTATATGTAAGACTTGAGTATTATTATTTCTAAGTTTATTTTGATAAGTTCTATGGTATTGGGTATGTGGTAACCATCCTCGGTCTTATTCCGAGTCAAGGACCGAACCAAGATCGAACTCTCGTTTAAATGCTTTATATATTTAAAATGATTTAATAATGTGTTACATGTAAGATTTGTGTATTATAATTTCTAAAGTTACTAATAAGTTCCATGTTATTGGGTATGTGGCAATCATCCTCGATTTCATTCCTAGTCAAGGACCGAACCAAGACCGAACTCTCGTTTAACTCGTTATTTAATTATTTTAAAACAAGTTGTATGTAAGATTTAAGTGTTTAAGTTCTTTTATTTATATTTTTGTATTTGTTATTATAATATGGATTTGTTGGACCCAAACTTGATCACAAGCCAAGTCTTGAACCAACTAACTCATACAAGCTGAACTTAACTGAGTTCACTTGTCTAAAACACACTAGTTGTGTTTCGGGCCACCGAATCTCACTTTTTCTTGTAAGATCTTTTATAAACTAATTATAAATCTTTTCTTAAAGTACTTGGTATGTCGGATCCAACTTGATCTCATAACCAGCTTGGACCGACTAACCGAACACTCGTTAAAATCCCGTTTTGGTATCTCTAACAAGGGGTCGTGCACTATTACATTAAACCAATCCCCGCATATTTACTTAACAAATGTTAAGTAAAACTAATGAATAGAATACCGAGACCCGATTTTGAGCAAACTTCCTTTTCAAAAACCATTACTTTAATTTCTTATGAATTTATACCTTAACTCTCAAACTAAAATTATTTACCTTACTAGCCATGTTATTTTACTTTTAGACTTTTAAGACCATCTACAAACTCAAGACCCTCTTAATTCTAGGCATTGCTCATTGAACTTACCTTTCCGTTTTATTGCAAACTAATCCATCAAGTTACCTATTCTATGTGAGTAATCATGCTCCCCCTTTTTATGCTTTTATACTTTGCGGGTGGCATGTGTACCATATTCAAACTTACTTGTTTTATGATCTCATTATTGTTATGGATAAAAATTAGCTAAGGATAATGTATCCAAATCCGTAAAAGTGAGGTATAGTGTTATGCTAGTTACAATGATTATATGAACAAAAATGGAATGAACACCATGATTTGTTGCGAGGAAAAACCCTTTGATCTTGTTCAGATCAAAAGAAAAAAACCCCGGGTGAAGACAACTCGTCGATCACTAATTTATTAATATCAAAAAAGGGTTACAATGGTTGTGGAGATTAGATCGATGTTACAGTAATTGCTAATGTGTATAGAGAGATAATAGTGAGTTCTGCTCTAAGTGTGTAAGAGTACAAGTGAGTTTCTAATCGATCATATCTCGATGTTTATAAAGAAAATACACATAACAAAAATTCCTAACTATCCGCCACTACTCCACTACTCTTCCAACGTTCATTGACCACATGCTGGTAGCTTCCAGTAGCGAGATTTAAGGTGGACAAAGTCACAAAGCCGCTACTTCTGTTGAACAATAACCTACACACGTGAAACAATTGTTAAAAATATCAACCTCTGAGGATCCTTGATCTTTGACATGGTTCTGGAGCTCTTCAGGAGGATAACTGATCCAGACATATCTTCAAGGAAATATATCCACAGTAGAGAAAATATCAGTCCTAACAATTTCCCCCAAAATGGCGGGTGATAGTGGAACACTGCTGTCATTTTAAATTTTGAATCTTCTGCGAAAACTGGATGATGGGACTGTTTGCCAGAAATATTTACCATTTGGCTCCTGAGATAATCATAACCGCCTATATATGTTGTCCTATATCTTTCTTATAATCACATATCCAAGCGACGCATCAGGTATCCATCTCTTTCTTCTCTTATTTTCTTTGATAATAATGTCTATCACTTCATCTTCTTTGCCTCCTTCTAAACCTTCCGAGAAATCTTCCGATGACTCTGAGTTGTCGGAGATGGAGCCAAAATGCCTCATAGCCAACCCTTCTATCGAGATTTGCAAACTCACGGATCCAGAAGTTGACGAGTTCCGTTCGTTGTTTCCATCGAAAACCCTATTCCGACCGTACGAATCCAGCATCCGCTGTGATGTATACTCCAAAACCTGGGTGTGTTTTCCGGCTTGTCCATTACTTATTGGCTATAGTTATCCGTTTCCCCCCTTTACTCAAAGCTTATTCGATTCCACCGGCATATCCTACATACAGGCTATGCCTATGGTTTGGAGGGTTCTCAGCACCATAGAAAGGATTATTGAAGATGAGAAAATCGACTTCGGCCTTCAATAACTGTCCAATATTTACACCCTTACTACCCACTGTCCTGTCCGATTCATCTTGAAATCCAATCCTCGACAACCGCACCCGATCTTGAAAGTCACTTTAAATGATTCCTTCTGGAGGAATCAGTTTTTCTTTGTAAAACCTGAATCCATACCTGGAGGGAATGACCTTCCTTCAAAGTGGGTTAGAAAGGGTAGGATCCTGGATCCTTAAAAAATAGTTGGATCCTTGATGTTTTAATTTTAACTCTGAGTCTTCTTTTTTGTTTGTAGTTGAGAACTTTGCTTCCTTGGCAAAATTACCTAGCACAGTGGAAAGAACAAAACGGTTCCTAGCACTGGATACCGAAGTTAGAACATTTCAAGCCCGATTCATCGAAGATTTTTTCGAGATCTCCTCGGATTCGAATATGTGAAGTAAGTTTATTGAAAATAATTTCTAAATAAATAATACTGTATAAAGTACTTATCTGTTAACCGATTTATGTAGGTGCTAAGAAGTCTCAAAAGTCTGCTAGCAAGTTCTCTCTGGAAGACATCGACAGCATGCTCACTCCTCAAGATGTTAAGAAAGAAATCCTCAAGACGGCCACCAGTTCCGAGCCCAAGACTGCAACAACTAGAGCTAAGTCCGCGGCTTCTAAAAGATATAGGTCCTCCGATCCCGAAACCCATTATGACACAGTCCTCTTTGTAAGTATCCTGTGTCCTGAAATTTTGAATTTAAGGATCCAATATCCTTCTAACCCTGTTTACATGGTTGATTATAGGCTATGAATGCATTCAAAGAGCATTATGAAAAGATTGTAGGCCAGATGAGTGACAAGCTATCTGCGTTAGGGAATGCGGTGGTCAATGAGGACAAGGCTTTAGCCCAGCTCAAAAGGCAGCTCGAGGATCAGGTATCCACATTAGAAATCCAGCGCCAAGAGGAAGTCAAGCAAGCAACGGATGAGGCCAAGATGTGGGCAGCCAGGTCAATGCTTCAAGCGAGGATTAAGATGGCGACGGAGGCCGGTGATCCTGCTTTTGATAAGGCAACCTGGAACGTGCAGAAATGGAAGGCTACCTTGGCGGCTCTTGGCGATGATGAGGATACTGAGATGGCTGAGAAGGATGTTGTGGGGACCAGTGGTGTCAAGGATGTGATTGAAGGTGGTGAAGGAGCAGGTGCTGCAGAGGGTGAAGACGCAGCTTAAGTGGGCGATGAAGGATATAAAAGATAAGGCCCGAGCCCACTTTTTTGTTTGTGTTGATGTTTTTAAGGATAATTTGGTTTGTACTAAACAATAGTAAGTAGGGTTTAAGGATCACTGATCCTCAAGACAATTCTCAGGGGTACCGAAGGTGGCTGGATCCTCTGTTTGTGGGGATGAAGCCTTTGGTGACTCTGACTTTTATTTTCCTGCACTTAAGAACAATTAGTAACACATGTTTAACTCGGGTGGATGGTCCATCTTTTGTATGGTAAAATCCGGGTTAAAGATTTTGGTAAGTCTAGGTGACTTATGCTTAATAATATAAAACATTAACTATCTGCTTGTTATTTGTTATTTCGAAAGTTTGTATGAGATACCTTTAGCTTTGTTGAAATTTTGAGAAATAATTTTGAGTAAAAATCTTTAGGATAAAATATCCTTACAAAAAATATTTAGGATAGGATATTCTTAAAGAACAAACTATAGGATAGAGTATCCTGAAAAATTGATAAAAGTTTTTATAATAGAATATCCTTAAAGGGATAACCCTTTAAACTAAAACGTTTAAAATTATTGCAACTAAGACAATGTAAATTCATTTACAGAAACCATACCAGAAGGTCTAGGTAGACCTAAGTTACCATAAGTATTGAACCTTCAATGATCCTTGAAGAAATAACTTTAGGATTTTGAATCCATAGAACTTTGTCTTCGTGATGAACTTAGAAAATCTGTTGCAAACAACTTATAACGTTAACTGGGATCAAACCCATTAAGCTGGGGACAAGCCCAAATAATAAACTGGGGACAAGCCCGTGCAACTGGGGACAAGCCCGTGTACTGGGGACAAGCCCGTGAACTGGGGACAAGCCCAAACTGGGGACAAGCCCAAACTAGGGACAAGCCCAAATACGGATGTTAACTGGGGACTCGCCCAAACCGAAATTTAGCCCAAATGTGAGATAACGTGAAAACGTTATAAACCGGTGGATGGTACGTCTACCATAAATCGTAGGATCCTCCATATAGTCGAAGACAACGAAATTGTCAGCCACTAAGCATGTACTGGTCCCGCTGCCCCGGACTACATGTTGGATAACGTGCGCTACAGGCGATAGTGTAGAAACTCTAATTTATAAGAAAGGTGAAAACCTTTAAACCTTAGGGATATGACCATCGGGGATCATATCCAATCGTGGGCTAGGCCAAGGGAAATAGTAAAGTACCTTGAATGTAAAGGAGAGGTGGCCAAGCTCTAGATCATTACATATCTTATTAATATCCTGCATTGATACTTAAAACTTGGAAGAAACAAATTGTTAAGAATATATATTATCCTGGAATTAATAATAGGAAATTGAAAAGAATAAGTAATCAGATAGATATTACCAACTTTGGGGATCCTTGATCCTCTAAGGATAATAGATCCTCACAGGATACTTGATCCTAATCAGAAAAAGTACTTCTTGAGGTGAATAGCATTACATGCTCTTGGTAACCTATTGCCTTCCATAGTGAGCAAATGAGATGCCCCTTATCCTGCCACCGACTCGATCTGATAAGGACCTTCCCATTTGGGTGCTAACTTCCCATCAGCTGGATTGGTCGTGTTTTCGAAGGCTTTCCTCAAAACTAAATCTCCTTGAAATCTTCTGATCCTAATATTCTTCTTGTATGCCCCAGCTACCCTTTGTTGATAAGCTGCCATTCTGATCTTGGCTAGGTCTCTGAGTTCTTCAACAGTATCCAAGTCTTCAAGAAGAATTTCTTCATTGGCTTCAGGAGCACGGATGCTCGTTCTTGCTGTAGGAACCACCATCTCTGTGGGGATAACTGCTTCTTATCCAAACAACAATGAGAAGGGTGTTTGGCCTGTTGCATTTTTGGGTGTTGTCATGTCGGCCCAAAGAACATAAGGTAGCTCTTCGGCCCACTTTCCTTTCTTGGATCCTAACTTATTCTTTAGATTGTTGATGATGACTTTGTTGCTAGACTCCGCTTGGCCATTAGGTTAAGGATGCACTGGAGTTGAAGTAATCATCTTTATGCCCCAAGCTGTCACAAAAAGTTAGTGGTTCTTTTCCCGATAAACGGGGAACCATTGTCACAAATAATTGCTTAGGGGATACCAAATCTAGTAATAATATTTCTTTAATGAAAGATATCACCTCTTTTTCGCGTACTTGAACAAAAGCTTCTGCTTCTATCCACTTTGAAAAGTAATCCGTCATTGCAAGAATGAATACTTTTCCTCCTGGTGCCTTAGTTAATTTTCCAACAATATCCATACCCCATTTCATGAAAGGCCATGAAGAGGATATAGGATACATCGGTTCTGCTGGCTGGTGAAGGATGTTTGCATGTCTTTGACAAACATCACATTTCTTTGAGTATTCCATTGCATCTCTCTTCATTTTTGGCCAGAAGTATCATGTTCTTAGAACCCTAGAAAATAGGGCTCTACCTCCGGTGTGATTACCACAATCACCTTCATGAAAATCTTTTAGCACCTCTTGAATTTCAGGATCCTCGATGCACCTCAAGTATGGACCTGCAAGAGATTTCCTGTATAGCATATCATCTAATAAAATGTATTGTGATACCTTGAGTTTGAAGGATTTGGGATTTTCAGTGGTTGGAATCTTTCCAATTTGAATGTACTTCTTGATTTGGAGGATCCATGATTCTTGATTATTCGAGGATAATGGATTCCAAAGTACAATTTTACTGTCATCCGTTATCTCCCCAACTTCTTGTTCTCCTATTGTTGGTGAGAGAACAAGAATGATTGGAATATTCGTGTCTTCTGGAATCTTCAAAGATGAGGCTAAATTTGCCAAGGCATCTGCCCCAACATTTTCTTCCCTTGGTACCTGTACAATGCTAACTAATTCGAAGGATTTTGCTAATTCCTTCACAACATCTAGATATTTGATTAGTTTTTCTCCTTTAACAGCATATGAGCCATTAAAGTGGTTAGCAATCAATAATGAATCTATATATACTTGAAGATACCTGATCCTCATGTACTTAGCTAATTGCAAACCTGCGATCAGAGCTTCATACTCTGCCTCATTGTTCGTTGCTTGAAAGTCACAGGCTATAGAATGGGGTAATATGTCCCGCTGTGGCGATTTCAGTAGGATACCTAATCCTGTTCCTCTTACGTTGGAAGCTCCATCAGTGAAGAGTATCCAAGGATCCTTGGTCTCTTCTAGTTGTTGGACCTCCAAGTCTGCTTCTTTCTGCATGTCGCTACTGAAATCAGCCACAAAGTCCGCGAGTGCTTGTGACTTGATGGTTGTTCTTGGCTCGCATTGAATATCATATGCACTCAGTTTCACTGCCCACTTGGCCATTCTACCTGACAACTCTGGCTTTCTAAGGACATTCTTAACAGGATAATTAGTTCTCAAAATAATAGTATGAGTTTCAAAGTAATGCCTCAATTTAGTAGAAGTCATAATAAGTGCAACAATTAACTTTCTAAATGAGAAAACCTGGCTTCTGCATCTAGAAGACTTTTACTTACATAATAAACGTGATGTTTTTCACCTTCATGATCCTTCACAAGGACAACACTTACAGCATTTCCTAAAACAGCTAGGTACATATATAAGGATTCTCCATCCACAGGGCTTCATTAGAGCTGGAGCTGAGGATAAGTAATCCTTCAAGGCTTTGAGTGCAGCCTCATGCTTTTCCGTCCACTCAAACTTCTTATTCTTTCTAAGAATGTCGTAGAAATCTTTGCACTTCTCGGAGGATCTTGAGATGAACCTGTTGAGAGCGGCTATTCTTTCCGTGAGCCTTTGGACATCCTTGGCGTTTGCAGGCGACTTCAGGTTGATAATTGCTTCAATCTGCTCGGGGCTTGTTTCTATCCCTCTTTTGGTCACCACATATCCTAGAAACTTTCCAGCCTTAACACCGAAATGGCATTTTGACGGATTCAGTTTCATGTTATATTGGTCAAGGATATTGAATGCTTCTTCACAGTCTCTAAGGTGATCCTCATCTTTCTTTGACTTTACCACCATGTCGTCTATGTATACTCCCATAGTCTTGCCCAACTGATCCTTGAACATCATGTTGACTAGTCTTTGGTATGTTGCCCTTGCATTTCTTAGACCAAACGGCATAGCAATATAACAGTATATGCCGGTAGGAGTCATGAAGGCTGTATCCCTCTTGATCAGATGGTTCCATCTGAATTTGTTGAAATCCAGAGGAAGCATCCATAAAGGTAAGCATTTCATGTCCTGCCGTTGCATCCAACATGGAGTCTATATGTGGTAACGGGAAAGGATCCTTGGGGCATGCCTTCTTTAAATCGGTAAAATCGACACACACACCCTCCACTTTCCATTCATTTTTGAAACAACAATCACATAAGCCACCATCGAGGATATTTAACCTCTCTGATCATACCGGCCTTAAGAATTTTTTCAACTTCTTCTTGTATGATCTTGTTCCTCTAAGGAGCGAATTTTCTTCGCTTCTGATGACGGGTTTAACAGATAAATCAAGGCCTACTTTATGAGTGATTACCTTCTTAGAAATACCTGTCATGTCTGAATGTTTAAAGGCAAACGTAGATTTTCTTCGCCCCAATAAGGATACCAAATCCTCTACGATCTTGCTGGGGATACTGGATCCTAAGAACACCTTTTTATCTGGATCCTCGGGATCCAAGGATACTTCTTTAATGTCTTTCTCCCGAGCTTCCAGAACGTCCCTAGGATGTTGCTGTGGTTTCTATGCCACAGTCTGCTTGGCTGTTGCTTCATCGATGATGAATAATAGTTCTTGGCCTCCACTTGATCACCGTCTATCCTTACTACTCTCCATGGGGTAGAGAGCTTGATGCATTGATGGTATGTAGAAGCCACTGCTTTCATTCCATGTAGCCAAGGTCTGCCTAAAATAACATTGCAACAAGAAAGGTTATCAATAACACAAAATCTTTGATAAGAATTTAACCCTTCGATGTATATCGGGCGGTTGATGTCCCCCAATGTTTTCTTGGTTTCTCCACTAAAACCAACTAGCACCGATGTTCTTGGGTTGATTTCTGAATCTGGTATGTTCATCTTCTGAAGGACATCATGTTGGATGATATTGACCGAGCTACCATCGTCAACTAGGATCCTGCGAACATAATGGTTAGCTATATATAAAGTAATAATCAAACCATCATGGTGAGGATCCTAGATGCTTGATTTATCGTCTTCATCGAAGAAGATTCTTTTGTTAGTGGTCAGAGTGGTGGATATAACCGGTCAGTCCCCGCCATCTAATTTGATTTCCTTGGCGAGCCTCTTAGCTGCAGAGAAAGAAGTGCCGCATATGACTACCCCTCCGGAGATGAAATTGACCATGCTAGCGTCTCGATGAGGATTATGGATCCTTGTATTACCCTCTTGTTCAAAGAAAATTCTTTTATCAGTTATTGAAGTAGTGGGGATGAGCGGTCTATTTTCATCATCCAACGCGGTCTCTTCGGTGGGATCCTTTTCTGTAGAACGGAAAGTTTGAAACATGTCGTAGTCTCTGG